>NC_047172.1:6122869-6177869 GCF_009819705.1 Hippoglossus hippoglossus | reverse complement strand
AAATGTGTTAAAATACACAGAACAAAAAGTCCGCGGGACGCCACATTAGCCCGATGTCAACATTTCAGGGAGAGAGAGCGGAACCGGAACGGAAACCTGGCTCTAAGACAGACAGATGATATCCATGTTCATTTGTTCACATTTAAACTTTGACCCAGGCGGTGCTTTCACTTCACCTCAGGGGAATGTCTTCCTCCTGTCTCTGTCAGAACCAACCACTGATTGGGATTCCAGTCCTGATGTCCCCCGAGGCTAAAGAAGACAAGACGGACATGCTGCACAATGTTGGACGACACAGCTGTGGTGAGGAGCAGCTGCTGTGTTAAGGACCAAGTCTGGATTTTTCGTATATGCCTTTTTTTAACCCGTCATCCAATAATCGTCACACAAAGAAACCCTGCACTTGATGCGTTTTATTTTTCTATTCGCAATAGAGTCGAGAAGTGACGATGATATTTTTCCTCTCACCTAAGAAAAGGAAAAAGAAAATCTTTTATCAGGATAAAATAGCGACGGAGATATCAAGAGAGCTTTCGGTGATAAGGGCCAATGTCAGTGTCAATGTGCTGATCACAAAAACACGTGATCACCGCAGTGGAATTAACACGTAACCTCGTGCACCCCTCACCTGAATGCTGCAGAAAGATTCCTGTGTTGTTGTGAACACGTCTGAGCAGAGAATCTCCTGCATGCTGCACTGTTCATGTGTGAAAGGCAAACTCCTGAGAAAGTCCAGACCCCGGTTTTGCATCATAAATTCGTCCTTTATTAGAGCAACGGGGCACAGATCGCAAACAGGGAACAGAGTGCTCAGAACAAATCTCTGGACAAATGTGAAAAAACACAGCAAATCAAACTCGTTCCGAACATTTAGATGACGGACAGCTCGTAAACGTGATTGACGTAACGTGATGTCGTATTAATTTTTTAGATCTTTAGCCCTCATAGCATGCATTTAGACACATTGCTCGATATTTATGGACTGAACAGAAGTGTAACTGCACCGGGAAGGAGAAAATACACACCACAGCCATTTACCCTGCAGTAAATTCACCACTTTCATGTCCCCTTTTTACTGCTCGGCTCCCCTTCAACTCCTCTTTAGCTCCCGTTAAACTCCACAGCATCATTTATTCATGGCCCCCCCGTTTGCAGGCCTGGAATCTGATTAGCCAGTTGCTCTATCAGGTCTGTGTCTCTCCATCAGGAGTGTTTATGTGTGTGTGTGTGTGTGTGTGTGTGTGAGAGGAGAAACCCTGGGGGTTGAAAAGAAGTGAAGGAGAACATAATAAAAAAAAAGAGGAAGAGGAGGGGAATAAAGAAAACGGAGAGAGCGATATTGTGTGAGTGGGTGAAACAGAAATAGAGATAGAGTGTTTGTTCTCTGTAATGAGATCCTGACGGCTCTTTGTTTGTCCTCCTGCACCTGGCCGGGGGCTGGACGCAGGCCTGGGAGGCAGATGTTGAACGAGCCCTTCCCTTTGTGTCACAGTGCGTCCGTGTGTGCGTTTGCGTGTGCGAGTCCTTGAAGCCTGTTGAAGCCGTGCAGTATTTTTAAAAGCTGTGCAATGATATTGTTAAACCCGCATCTCAGACCTCTCTAACCCCCACCCCCCCCCCCCCCCCCCCCACCCACTGTGCGTTTGAATGAGCTCACACAATCATCCAGAACAGAGGAAAGAGGACACACGGCAGCGCGGAGGATGGAAATGTCGTTTTCTCAGCAAAAGAGCAGAGATCTTTCAATCAAACACTTTTCTTACTACCTTTTATCACCGACATTTTATTGCCCTTTTTAAGCTAATGCAGCTAAGATGTAATTAAAAATAAATTGCCCGTGCGACAGTGAATCATTACAAGTTAAATAAGCTAAACTTTCCATTCTAGCGGCTGGTGTGTATCAACTCATTGGCAAAGATGGAACTTTCCTCCGCAACAATAACGGCATCACAGCCTTTATGTACATTTATTGAGTAATTCAACAGGAAGATTTGAGATCATCCAGAGACGAGTGCAGAAGTAACGTTTGGGCAAAAACATCGACTTTCCGCGCTCTTCAAATTGGGTCGTCTCTGTCTCCTCTTGCTCTTCTGAGTGCTTCAGATCGTGATCAAGGACGCATGTAAACATGGATTAATCTCACTCAAATGGCCGCACACGCTTTTTGAGGAACAGTGATCACGGTTCACTTGCAGGACAAAAGGTACATTTAAATTCGCATGTGAGGGAATAAATAAGGGTTATAGCAAAAGTAAGAGCGGGCAGCTGTGAAGATGCTAAGCAATGGGAGCACTGCAGACTCAAGTCTAAATATAGATTCTCTTTGCATCCTAAACACACACACACACACACACACACACACACACACACACACACACACACACACACACACACACACACACACACACACACTCTCTTACAACTTATGTTTTCGCTCCACTAGTCTGAGAGAAGACACACACACACACACACACACACACACACACACACACACACACACACACACACCTGCATGCATGGATGCACACACGACTGCAGCACTTCTCCAAACAGGATATGAAATCAAAACCGACTGAGCAGATAAGGTGGTTACTACTACTACAATTACTAATCTTTTTAAGCTCTAACAAAAACTAAAATTTGGACTTTTCACAAAAGCGAGTTGCCAGTTTTGGTTTTGGGGCGAGTAAGAGCTGCTGCTGCTGCTGGGAAATGGAGTTGATTGAAATGGAAACTGCAGGAAATGTCACCAAAACAAATCAGCTACAAAAGTTCCCTTTCAGTCGGTTTGTTGCACTAAGTTCCTTTGACATCGTGTTTCATCCAATTCATTGTGAAAATGAAACACTATTGATCAGTGCGGCAAATTACATTATAAGTTTAGAAGGACGAGTTTTTAACGTCAACTCTAACAAGAGGAAGATAAAAACATCCGAGGTGATCATTACGATGTTGGTGTGACCTACGTCGTTCCATGATTTGACTAAAAATAGATCATAGATGTGATCGATCTTTAAAATGACCCGTGAGAAAACCCACCCGCCGCTAATTACAGCACAAAGATGGTTTGTGTGTGTTCAGCCTGGATGTTGAGGACATTGTGTCGTCACCCAGAGTAAACACCGTACGAGTCATGGCTGCTTTTCATTAACGGGCAAACAGCGTCTATCTTTATCTCAACAATCTGAGAGAGGAGATGAAGAGGGTGACGTGGCGAAGCAGGAGGAGACTCGACCACGAACATGATGGCGAAGGTGACGACGTGGCTGCTGGGAGTTGTGCCGACCGTCAGAGTCGTGGATGTATCAGAAGATGGAGTGACGGAGGGAGAGAGAGAGAGAGAGAGGTAATGTAAACGAGAAGAGGCAGCGTTTTCATTAATGTAGCCCCTCCCTCCATCTACTATCTCCATGGTGATCTTTGTGTGTGTGTGAATGGGCACAGAGAGAGAGAGAGAGAGAGAGAGAGAGAGAGAGAGAGAGAGAGAGAGACACACACACACACACACACACACACACACACACACACACACACACACACACACACACACACACACTGGTTTGATTTAATTTAGCTAATTCTGCAGAATTATTAAAAATATAGTTTCCTCTCGTTCCCAATTTTAGTTTTACTCATGCGGCTGCAAAATGTCTCCCTCTCATCATCAGTGAGTCGACTGTAAACGAATGACCCTGCTGAGGAGAAGCTGTCGCCTGGTCTCAGTTTGACAGAACACGGATAAAACATGCAGCACACACACATGACGCTCGACAGCCACTCTCACCTGCACGGACTCTAACAATCTGGAGATGTTATTCTTTCTGTGGCTGCATTGAGAGCTGCTTCCTCTCTGTTGGTGACTCGTCATCTAAGAAAACCGTGACCGATAGAGGCCGTTCCATATTTTGGAATATGTTGTGGAGTAAGTGGATTATTCTGCAGGAGCAACAAGCTTTCATACAAACACTTTGCACAACGCAAGTGCATTGAAACAGCTTCTGATCTGCTGCCACCACAGCTTAAGTACAATAATACAAGTATATGACGTATAGATAGAGATTATTTCTAAGGTATAGTGAGCGATTACGCATTGGTAAGAAATAATAATTTATCCAGAGTATCTGACGATGACATTTGACCTCAACCAAGGTTTAAATCTTCTTCTCAAGCTTCCTGATCTAACATTTTTCTAAAAATAAATACACATTAAATCACACTAATGCATTTTCTTCTGAGCAGAGACATATTTGGTCATTTCCACTCATTATTCCATCATCTGTTGGGAAAGCATGTGAGGCTGTGGACAAATGAAGCCTCCAGAGGACGTATTTCCACTGAGGACAGACTGACAGCAGTGGTTTGACAATGTGAAAATGTAATGACTGACAGTTAATGTCCAGTCTGCACAATGTGAACAGCTGATCTCTACTGGTTTCTCCAGTATGAAAAATGAAACTCATTCAACATTTATTAACCATGTATAGTGTCACTATTAGTATTCAAATTTAAAAGTACCCATTATGCTCATGATATTATACTGGTTTTATCTTTCTTACTTTTATTTATTCATCACTTATGAATGTGGACAGATGTGTGTGTATGAATGTGTGTAGTTTTTTAGGTGCTGCACAGAAAATGTTTCCACAGCAGCATCACATCATATATCTTCATACATGAGCATGAATTATTTTTATACTAATCTTTAACACTTAAGACTGAATTTAATGCATGTTAAGTTGATAATTAATGAGGATGTAGATAATCATATATGATTAAGATGTAATTTACAGCCTTCAAGTGCCCCTCCCATGTGGAAACACACACACACACACACACACACACACACACACACACACACACACACACACACACACACACACACACACACACACCACACACACACACACACACACACACAAACACACAGAGTTACCATGGTTACCCCCTGTGTGTGCTCAGTAGGTGTCTCTGGTATCACAGATCATTTGTATTTCTGAATGTTGAAGGCAATTAGCATAAACCTCTCTGACCTCTGTCTCAGTCACACACACACACACGCACACACACACACACACTCACACACACTGCAACAAAATTTTCAAGAACTCATCAGCATCTGTCAGAAAATGAGGTCAGTCTCTCAAAAACATGAATTCATGGAGATACAAGGTTTTCCAAGGCAGCTGTGAACTCATTGAAATTCACTGACGCACACATACACACATATATACACACACACACACACACACACACACACACACACACACACACACTCACACACTCTCACACACACACTCACACACAAGCACAGACTTCCTCTGGATGAGTTGCATTGGAAACTGAACCCAGTGTATGAGAATAGATCTGAGATATGATCAAAGTACACTGGTGGTGTGTGTGTGTGTGTGTGTGTGTGTGTGTGTGTGTGTGTGTGTGTGTGTGTGTGTGTGTGTGTGTGTGTGTGTGTGTGTGTGTGTGTGTGTGTGTGTGTGTGTGTGGGTGGGTGTGTGTGTGTGTGTGAGAGAGAGAGATGGAGAATGATGAACAGAGAGTAAAAGGGAGGTGATAAGAATGTGAAGCAGTGAAGCTGCGATATGGAAAAATGAAATCTGCTCATTCAGTGCAGATACTGCTGTAAATGTACAGAATGCAAGGTGGTGGCTGCAGGTGCACGGTCATGATCCTTCCCCCGATCTACTCTCTGCATCGCTACAACACGAGCACGAGAGGAAACTTCTAGACGCTCCCTGTAACACCACAGGTTTCCTCGTGCTTCTACCTCCTCGACACAATTATAAATCTCTCTCCAGCTCTTCTTCCTACACTCCCTCCTCTGACTTTCCGACATTTTAAGGAGTGAACAGGCTCTGCAGTTTCCTCTTGGCTGAGTTATGGCCACACGGGGAGACATTAGTCAGACTAAAAAGTTCTGTTAAAACCAGCGCTCTCTGCTCCTGAGGTGGAAGAACATATAACATATAAACACAGTAATGCACACAATGTAACGCAGACACACACACACACACACACATACACAAATCGATACACAGCTGTAAATTTGAAGCATGTGCACACACAGACTGTTTGGCTGGTTTGGGCCCAGCTGTACAGAAGTGTTCCTGCTGTGCTGCAGAAGCTGTTTATTCCGCCAGTGTGTGTGTGTGTGTGTGTGTGTGTGTGTGTGTGTGTGTGTGTGTGTGTGTGTGTGTGTGTGTGTGTGTGTACGCGGTTGTGCAGCTGCAGAAGCAAAGCACAGGTGGAGGCCGTCGCTAATGACTCCCGTCCGTGGTGCGAACACCTGTGGGAATGAATGGTCGAACGCAAAGTAGCTGCAGAGGATCATGGGATGGGAGCCTCAAAGAGAAACCATTAACTCACAGCCATGGCCAATTAGTGGTGTGAAGCTGCCTGAGTTCTGCTGTGGGCCGACTGGGATCCATGACAGGATTTACTGGTAAAGTCTGAAGCACGTTTGTTTCTGCTTGTTTAGGGCAGAGCAGAGGAAACATGTTCACAAACATCTGAGAACCATGCGAAAGATACTCAAAGACATTTTTGTTTTTCAATGGTGTATTAGAACCATATTGATAAGAAAAATAATCTTTTGTAAAGAGATTTTGTAATATTACAAGAATATCGTCGTAATTTAACATGAAATATAAAAAAATATACAAAATAATAGAAAATGTTCTAAGTCCATGTGGTTCTTTATTCAGAATACACACATTTCTTGCATTATCTTTTAGTGTAGTAAAGTATAATTTAATATGATGCTCCTTGTAATGTTACTTTTTTTCCTTTAAAATTACAACTTTATTCTTGTAATACTACAATGTTATTTTAGTTATATTATGACATTTTTCTCATAATATTACAACTTCATTCTCGTAAAAATTACGTCTTTATTTTTGTAAAATTCTGACATTATTCTCACAAAATTCTCTTTATTCTCGACAAAATTCTCGTACAAATTAATGACTTTATCCGTGCAAAATTATGACTTAAGGTACAACTTTATTCTTGTAAAATAGATGTTTTTTTCATAAAACAACAACTTTTTCTGGAGTTTATCGTGACTATATTCTTTATTTTTCCCTTTCAACGGCCCTAATACTAGGTTGTAATATGTCCACGAAGAAGGTGACAGTTATCAGGAAGATTGTTTGACATTTAGGCCAATTCACTTCTTCTAAGACATCGGAGTTTGGCACTTTATCTTTCACTTTGAATAAATAAAACGTGTGGCTGGTTTCAGGTCAGTTTAAAGCACCTCTTCAAAAGCTGTAGGTACTGCAGACTGAAAAGCGGCAGAAGGAAAAAAATAGAGGCGACTTCACAACAACAGCAACAACACCTTGTTCGAAATAGACTTGTATTCGTCTTCCAAGTCACGGACTGTTCCTCTGTTTTGCCCTTTTTATCTTTTCGTCTATATCACTCTCCTTCGTTCTCATCTGTAACTCATCATCGTCCCATTTTCCCCCTCACTGTCTTTTATCATTTCGCTCTCATCTTCTGTCCTGATCCCTTTCAAAAGCCTTCCCCTCTCTTCTCAGGCCTCCTCCCTCCCTCCCTCCCTTCCATCCATCCTCCTCCTCGTCTTCCACCGGTGTGGCAGAGGGAGAAGCAGAGAGGGAGGAAGGCTACTTATGGAGACTGTGTTGAATAATACATGCCTTCCAGAGCGGAGGAGGCTGACATGGATGGAGGAGAGACTATCGAGCCAGATATAAAGTTTTGATAGCGTGTGAATATGGAGCATTTACTATGATGAGAGATAGGCAGGGAGGTTCGTTGCAGCGTGGAAATATGGAAACGAATACATCTAATATAACTTCAGATGGACCTTCCTACTGATTATGCTCCCTGCACTCAGACACGTCCACCATTATGGTTAAACCTCTCCTCTGTATGTGGTGGAGGGATTGACCCCCCCCCCCACACACACACACACACTTCTGACATACGAGGAAGCAGGATGTGTGTGTGTGTGTCCTTTCATGCAGATTCAGATTTGACAGATATGAGGGGTCACTCCTGCCCTGTAGCCCACTGACCTCATCAGATAGTGAATTATGGGTAGTGGCACCGAGGTCTCACAACTGTCTCTCTGCTTAGGGCGCTGTGATCGTGAGTCATCTCTCACTCACACTCACACACACACACACACACACACACACACACACACACACACACACACACACACACACACACACACACAGCGGCGAGACCACAGGGTAGCTGACATTTAGCGGTGGAGAAAAAAAGCAGCCGAGTCGGATCTGGAGAAAACAAGAAGAGAGCTGCTGCCGTGATGGTATCAAACACCTCAGCGTACTGCGGAGCGAAGCACAGCACGGGATATTTGTATTTCCACTGAACAAACTGTACTTGCTCTTTAGTCTGCCATCACTTTCCACGCTGCAAACAAAAACTGAGATGTTTCATATGTAGAAACTAGTTCTTTGCCAACTGACCATCTGCTAAGCTCTGCCACACGCCTGCATCTTTCCTCCAGAGTCTTCTCCTGACCTATTTTTACCTAATGGTCGTTTTGTTTTGTCTTATCCTGCTGTTCTGTGTCTATTTTATTCATTTTATGTATTATATATATATAAACAAATAGATATACGTAAATATACATATATTTAGTCAATATGCTTATTTGTTTTATCATGTTTAATCTTCTCTTAACCTGTTGTTTGTATTAAAATCATAAATCTTTTTATACAGAGCATTTTGTGTTGCATTTTAGGCATTATGCCATATAAATCAAGTTTATATTATTATTATTACGATACCTGCCAAGCTGTGTGGTTTTCCTACAAGCCATCACTGGTTTCTACCCCATCCCACAGAGATAGATCACCCATTAACCTTATTCATCTCACTTTGCTTCTGTGGGAAATGCCACATGCCTCCATGATGTCTGATAGCTGTCTTATTCTGACATGTGTGACATGGGACACGACCCAGACCGCCCACTTTACACCAGTGAGGACGATGTGTCGCCGCAGCTCTGAGTGGCAGGTTCACAACCTATTGATCTCGACTGTAAAGCAATTACCAGGTGAACTGGGAGAATAACACTTGGAGGGAAATTGTGAAAGAGCAACCATCAATAAGTGCTCTGGTGGTGGTCAGACCAAATAAAGCTCTGTGGTTTGAAGAAAACCAGACTTGAAGTTTTCCCTTTGACCTTTTGAAGAAAATTTAACTGAGGGTGAAAGTGTTTACCCCTGGATTTTTCACAAATGTTTATCCTAAGCCTATTTTTTAAAAATTTGTTCCTTATCAAAAATTTATTTTGTACAATTCTTTAATTTAAAATTTAGAATAATTGCTTGATATTTTCTTTGACTAAAATACATGGATAAAACTAGCTTCACTTCATTAAAATGTAGGATTTTATTCCTCTAAACAAGCTCTCGACTCTTTTATTTAAATTGGTTTGTCTTAATTCTCATTAATCTCAATAGAATCTCGCATGTGAAAATACAGAATCTACTACGACCAATCATGCTGCAGCATACAGGCTTAGTTTGCCTGCAGGTAAACAGTCCATGTGGAGCAGAAGAGGTGGAACCCATTGACTGACATGTTTCGGATATCGTTTTTTCATTTACTTGCATTCATATGCAGACAGCTGTTGTAATAGAGACTAGCCAAAATGTCCTTTGGACCTGAAACACCTACAAACTGTTTGTGTTTGACTCGGGTGATAAAAGAAACTTGTCGAATGGAAGATGGAGTCTCGTTCTGCCCCAACATATTGGCGTGTGAGATCGATGGCTCACGGTGATGACGAAGCTTACGGATCCACATCATCATGCAAGTGGTAGAAACAGGAAGTGAGGAGTCAGTTGAGGCGACCCTCGCTTCCTAGTAGGACGCCTCACCTTCCATCTAGCAGTCACGTAAACGGCAGGAGGCCCTGAGGTATAAACCCAGAACATGCTGGAGAGATTACATCTCATCTGGCCTGCATGGGAACGCCCCAGGCTTCCCTATAGGAGGAGCTGGAAAAGGTTGGTCTGGTCTACTTTATTAACCTAATTTCACCACGACCCGGATCTGGATGATAGATTAAGAGCAGACGATTTGTGATTTTTTGGGGTGGACCAATAAAAACTACACATTAAGCTATAAAAGCCATGACATATGAATAGCAATCCACTAAATAAAAGCCCTAAACTGTTGGGGTAACAATCCTTTGGGTCAGTGGAAATGGAACAATGACGTCCGGTCATGCAGCTCATCCAGGCAGGTGGAGCAGGACGACCAGGAAACAAGCGGGATGAATAATACACTGTATCGGCGGTCACATGTCGTGCAGCGGGCTCCTGAATGATTTAAAGCATTTTACATCATCAGCCTCTCCCTCCCTCTCTCCCTCCCTCCCTCCCTCCCTCTCCCGGAGATGCTGCTGCTGCTGCTGCTGCTGATGCTGGCGACCGAACTGCAGCATCCTCCGACATGGGCATCCTTTAATCCGGCCGCGACACAGTGAGTGTTTTCCACCACTTTGTTTCCCTCCCTGTCACCCTCCTCTCGTCGTCGCGGATCACCCATCCACACTCCTTGCCCTCGATAACTCCCCCCCCACCCCCGTCGCTCCTCATCCTCCCCCACCTTCTCCCTTTTTGTGTGTGTGTGTGTGTGTGTGTGTGTGTGTGTTGTCTTCCTTTGTGTTTTTTTGTTCCCCACTCGCCCCCTCCCCTCCACGAGCTGTGGCGCATAACCCGTGCGTCCTGGCAGGAGCGATGGTTGGAGACTGCGCGCAGATGTCTGGGAACGGTTCATCCACCTTGACGGTGTGAGTGTTTTGCTCGAGAGAAGGGTGGAGAGAGTTTAGGGCGGTGTGTCGCTTCTCCCACCGGACAGGAGCTGCAGCAGCAGGGTGCGTTTGGTGGGTCGAGGGGGAAGTGGGAGCCAGAAGGGATCCGACAGAAAGAGGGTGGGACGTTTGACGAAGTGGGACTTTCTTTCTTGCAGGTGGGAGCATGTGGTTGTTTCTTAGCCTATATGGTCAGAGTCAGAGACAAACAAAGATGCCGTGGTGAGTTTCTTTGCTGTTGTCACTCCTTATACTACTCTAAAGTGGTATAATGTGCAATAAATAACATCTATCTATCTATCTATCTATCTATCTATCTATCTATCTATCTATCTATCTATCTGTCTATCGGTCTATCGATCTATCTATCTATCTATCTATCTATCTATCTATCTATCTATCTATCTATCTATCTATCTATCTATCTATCTATCTATCTGTCTATCGGTCTATCGATCTATCTATCTATCTATCTATCTATCTATCTATCTATCTATCTATCTATCTATCTATCTATCTATCTATCTATCTATCTATCTATCTATCCATCCATCTATCTATCTATCCATCTATCCATCTATCTCTGAGTATTGTACTGTGTTGCTTTGTGTGTCTATGTGAGAGCACTCACACACTGAAAGCCTCAAGCTGTGGAACTGGGCTAATCCCTAATGACATGGCCACATCTCTCTTTCTCTCTCTCTCTCTCCCCCTTCTCTTTCCCCCCTTTTCTATCTCTTTATCTGCTATAAGGTCTCGTCCCTCTTTTTCTTTTTCCTTTCTCTCATCCCCTCGTACTGGGCTGTGACGACGTGCTGTCCGTGGTGCTGAAAACAGTCATCAGCAGATTTGTGGCTAATACGCTGGAGCTTGATGGGCCTGTCAGCGCTCAACAGGTGCCTATTACTCACTATAAAAGGGCAGCGGCACGGAAATGTGCCCGTTCAGGTGTAATCCAGTCGCCTTTAGATGGAGGGTGTGTTTGCGTTTGTTAATAGTGGGTTATTGTTGGAAAATTGTATGTTCAGCACACAGAAATGTGTAAACATAGGATTGTTGATAGGTTTGCTCTCTCATCCATTGGGAAACTTTAAAATGGACATAAGTACACTTCATGGACACATGGATATGAATGCTGCTTGATATTTGAAAATATATGGGCGGCTGTTACAAAGAGATGAATCAAACTCCTCTCGTACAAAATAGCAAAACCACACACTCACAGATTTTCATCATAAGTCAAATTGATGACGATTCAGATGACGATGAAGATGGGAACCGTGAAACAATAACAAGAAGTAACCAGGAGATTACGTAACTGACCAATTTAGCAACTGCAGCTTGTCTTCCTGCATTTTCGTCACACACAGACTCACACAGGCCCCAAGACATGCAGGTCTCACACAGAGTCACATGCAGGGCCACGCCACTGGAGCGCCAGGACACTTCAGCTGTGGCAGTGCACGGGCACAAACTGCACGACCATAACATTGTTAGTTCTTTTCATTTTTTTTGTCAGAGTGGTTGATTATCTTATTGCAATCTTTAAAAAAAAAAAGATTTTGAATGCAGCAGTGGAAATGGAGAGATGACGGGACACGAGGCACAGAGGTTGGATTCAGACCAGGAAATGCATGGTTGGTGTCCTACCCCGAAGCTACGGGGGCATGGCTGAGGAAAACAGTCTTTTGGGGCATTTCTGCCTTTATTTGATCGGATAGTTGAAGCCTGAAAGGGGGAGAGAGAGAGAGCGGGGGTGCCACACAGCTAAGGGCCGCAAGCCGGAATCGAACCTGCGGCTGCTATAGAAGGCTGATTACATCTTTTACAACATATAAATCTAACTGAATGAATTGAATGAAAGCACACATTCGTATTTAACTTCATCCGACTCTCTAGTCCTGCCCAAGTTTTCACCAGTTTCCTACTGTGTGTCTTCAATTTGTTACCTGTAAAGCACATTGTTACTTTGTTAAGGAAGGTGCTATTTGAATAAAGTTTGTTAGAATTTCAAATATCGATCTAAAGTATTTGTAAAATTAGCTAAAAATAATGTGTGTGTGTGTGTGTGTGTGTGTGTGTGTGTGTGTGTGTGTGTGTTTACAAACGACACCAGATAGACACTAGAGAGAAATGCGTTGGTTTTGAGGGATTTTACCTTTAGTTTTTAATACTTTACATTTAGTGATGTCATTAGTTAAGTGTGACTCATGCATCACACACACACACACGCACACGCACACCTTTATATTTATGAATGGCTGTCTGGCCTCCACCACCCTTTTTCCATCAGATGCTGCTCGGCACTGACGTCAGTGAACCTGCTTGCGCATAAAGGCTAAAATAATCAAAGCCACACACACACACACACGTTTTATCCTTTCCTTTGTCTCTGTCAGTAGCACACACACACACACACACACACACACACACACACTCTCTCTCTCTCACACACACACCTCTGGCTGTTGGTTCAACAGGCACAATAGCGAGAGAAAACCGAGGGAGACAGACAGAAAGAGATGGAGGGACAGTGTGTGGGAGGTGGCAGCCTTGATCACGATCATTACAATGTAATATGATCTGTGTGTTTGTGTTTGCTTCCCTGTACCTATATAAGTAGTTTAGCATATATATTTCTTCTTTTGTGACTCTTTCTAAACTCAATACATTCATCTTCAACTTGTTACACTGATATTCAGTGACTGATGCAGCCAATAGCTGCCGCAGTTAAAGCTGCTGTATCGAAGCCACAGAAAATGATCTTTCCTCGAGTCAGGTTATTATAGATTGTAGGATAATGCCTGTTATTATTTTCAGCTGTATGTAAGAAAAGTCTGTGCTTATTGGTGTATTTGCCAACAACTACATTATTTGTTCTAGGTTTTAAAAGTCATAGGTTTCCATTGTTTATAAGAATATATTCAAATAGCAAACACAGGCTTTATATTGACAGTCAATCTTTATGCAAATGGGAAGCACAGTTCTAATATGAAAAATAGCGTCTCTCTGAAGCTTTGCCCCACATGTCCTCTGTAATAGTCCTCATTAGTTCAGTGTTGGGACTTGTCCTTAATGAAGAGAGCGATCAGAGTTCGAGGTAAACAAACCCGGTATTTGCATCTTCACCTCCTCCAAAGGGACGTAGCCATGCGCTATCAAAGAAAAATAAACTTTAAAGATCGTCCTAATTATTATGATAATTACATAAACCCACCAGACGTGAACTTTTTAGCATGACACATTACTTTTGTCAATGCAGCAGTAAACACCTGCAGTGTCTAGAAGTTATAATCACTGTCTGGAATAAGCCTTTTTCAGACATGAATTCGGGAAAAAGTCTGGGTCAGACTCGACAGGAAAATCCCTGGAGCTCTCAGGCGAGGGGTGGGGTCTGGGTATTCTCATCATCAACACGTCCCTCCTGCTCGCTGTGAATCCTCTGGACAGGACTCTTACAGGGTGCTGGCAGGAAAAAACGTCCCCAGCGGCCGACCCAGACATTTGCGTTCTCACGTACAGCTCCTCCCATAATTTCAGGAGATCATCCAGAGTTCAGTGCAGCAGCGTCTGTCAGCAGCTTTACAGACGCAAGCAAACAAAAGAATAAAGTGTAAGTGCTTTAAACACAGGATATGGCTTCTTTTATCTATTTCAGTCGAAGCGTTATTGAATATCATACTGAAGAATATTTCTACATTGAGAAACTGCATTAATCCCACATTAATTCAACAGGAGATGAAGAAATTTCCTCTTCAAACGACCTCTGGCACCTTTCACACAGTAGGAGAGAAATAAAACACACACACTCGAGGCCTGGTGAATCATGTTGGTGCTCACTATGCTAATCTTGAAGTCAAAGTTGTTGTTGGACCAAAAAATGTGTTGGTTCTTGTTTCCGATGTTGGACAAACTCTAGTCCAGGGAATTCATTTGGTTGCCATGGTAAAGACCTTCAACGCTGGCCTCTGAGAAGACACAGAGAAAAAGAATTATGTATTCCTCCGCCAACCAGTGACGGAAACTCAAATCTGCTGTTCCTGAGCTGCCGGCCCTTTTCTAACGAAGGGATGCTATTTAGAAAATTCTCTACAGATTCGACAATAGTGGCCACAACAAGTGCAGGGAAGCAAATCGGATCAATAGAGAAAATACTGTGGGGGGGGAGGGGGGAATGTGTTGTGGCAATTTTCCCTTTCTCCATTATCCAATATGTCTGAGTGTTGCTAACAGTCCGGAGCCAGAATCGCTGAGACAGTTTTAGAGCCAGGTTTTAAGCTGTGTCTTCACTTGTCTCCAGTTAGAGGTTCAGACATCAAGCTAGTTTACAGCCGGGTTTAGCTCCTGCCTGTGTGAAATGACCCTGTTGTGTTTGGAGCTTGAGGCCACACAGACAGAGATGTCATCGATATGGCTGCTTAGCCAACGAGCAAGTGGGAGTGACACGGCTGTTTTTATTTATCTGGCAGTCTGGAGCCAGATCCATTGTGCCGCAGGCTGCAGGCTCCCACCGAGCTGCATTAGGCCGAAGATAGATGGGGCTGCGACAGGCCAAACTGTGAGTGAACGGGGCTCGCTGACAGGCCGGTCATGCAGAATGTATCTGTGCCCCGGAGTCAGAGCCAACAGTTTGCACCTTGGAAAACTTTTGACAGCCAGGGGATGATGCACTTTACTTTGATGTCTCTTCACTCGTTTCTTACAGATCAACATGTTGGAGCTTCATGGTCAAAACCCTGAAATGAGTCAGACCCACCAGGACACCAGAAAACGAGCCAGTCAGTAATTGAGTGAAGAGCCAACAAGCTCAGGGACGTCCCTGTTTGTTTTCACATTTCTCTATTACCTGGTGCAATAGTGTTTGTCAGTGAGACATTACTCCAAATGGTTCTGAATGACAGAGGGCTGGATAGTATTTTGTGTATTTTTTTTTTTTACGCTATGTAGCACATTTGGTTTGCTTTGACCATATGACTCATGTTCCGTTTATCCATCCATCTATTATCTTTACTGCAGCTTCGGGGAGCTGGAGCCAATTGGCCGAGAGTTGGGGTCAACATATAGACACAGACAACCATTCACACTCACATTCATGTTCAATTTAACTGACAATTTAAAGTCTCCAATTAACCTAACCAATTGGATGTTTGTCAGGAAGTAGAGAACCCACGCAGACAGAGTCCAACCGAGCACCTCTGCTGGGAGATGACGGTGCTAACCTTGTTCTATCGAAATAAACGGATGAACTGCCTGGTGATCCCAGAGTAACATCTCAGGCCTGACTATGACTACCTAGATAGACGTACAACCTGTCATTGGTTCAAAGGTTAAAGAAACTTTGGTCATAGGTTTACAACATGTTTGTTTACTCGCTGCCAGATGGCTGCATCCATTCACCCCTGTGGTCTCTTTCAACGAGGAAAAACTGAAATTTGTTGTGAGCCTCCGTGTGCCTGAATAAACAGCGGATTAGCAGTCATATAGATAAGAAGAAAATTAAATTAGTGCATGTGAGTCAGACAGACACGGCTGGATTAAGATTTCCAATGTCACAGAGGAATAAAATCTCAAAGGGGCTCAGAACACAACGGGATCAGTTTTTCTCCCAAAATCACAGTTCTGATAATGTCCATGTACAATAAACATTTATTTAAATATTGTCTTTGGATCTCTGTAAAATAAGTGTACTTTTCTCTTTTGCTCTCCACAGAGCCTCTTATTACATCATGGCTCTCTGGTTAGTTCACTAAACCAATTCAGGGGCACATGGGGGAAGTTTGACTCAATTATTGGGAAGCACAGTGTTCTTTTCCGGCACATGACTCCATGCTGCGTCCTCTGTGCACGACCAAGACACTGGGCTGGTCAATTAGAGCTCGGAGATTGATAGTTACATATCATCAAATCAGACAAAGAATCTATCGGAAAATTATTGAGCCGGTCGTGCAGCCAGCTCAGTGAAACCGAAGGGAGCATTACGGGTCTTATTTAAAAATCCATCTCTGGACAATTCCGACGGACGGGGATAGTTGAAGTGTGACTGATGAGAGACGGACTCATCCTGGCAGCCAGTAATTTCTCTTTTGTGTCAAACGAGGAATCAGATTTATTAGGTCGGTCAGATAGGGAGACTGTGGCCAGCCAAGCAAGACACTGATTCAGCCAGACAGTCGCCAAAGTCAAGTCAAGCCAAAGAAAATTCATTTATTGCTCAATATCTCGATTTTTATAACCTTCCAATTACTGCTGATATCTGTGAGACTGCTCAGCAGGGTGTGGTGTTTGGATGGTTCGATAGTAAAGCATTGTTGTGTTCAAGTGATCAGTTCTTGAAGTGCATGGTGCTCGAAGCACCAGTCTGTTAAAGGCTTGCCTACTTACCCACCCACCTACCTACCTACCTACCTACCTACCTACCTCCCTACCTACCTCCCTACCTACCTACCTACCTCCCTCCCTACCTACCTACCTACCTACCTACCTGCCTACCTCCCTACCTCCCTACCTACCTACCTACCTACCTACCTACCTACCTACCTACCTACCTACCTCCCTACCTACCTACCTGCCTACCTACCTACCTACCTACCTACCTCCCTACCTACCTACCTCCCTACCTACCTACCTACCTACCTACCTACCTACATACCTACCTACCTCCCTCCCTCCCTCCCTCCCTCCCTACCTACCTATCTACCTACCTACCTGCCTGCCTACCTACCTACCTATCTACCTACCTACCTACCTGCCTGCCTACCTACCTACCTACCTACCTACCTACCTACCTCCCTCCCTCCCTCCCTCCCTACCTACCTACCTACCTACCTACATGCCTACCTGTCTACCTGTCTACCTGTCTACCTACCTACCTGTCTGCCTACCTACCTACCTACCTGTCTACCTGTCTACCTACCTACCTGTCTGCCTACCCAGTGGTTGTTGGGATGGTGAACTAACAGATGGTGACCTAACAGACAGATTGATACACTTTCTATTCCATTTTTCCTCAAAAGCAGCCAAAACTTCAGTGAGATTAATGCAGAGTCATTGCCTGAGCTGAGGAGACGGAGAGAAAAAAAGAGGAAATTAAATAAATACTCAACGTTTGACAAATCTCCCTGACTCAGGGATTCTACTAGATGGTGATGAGTTGGCTCTTTCCTGCTCTTTCCATATAGGCTATGAGAACAGGGCCAGGGCCACTTGCCAGGTTTGTCTTTTTTCTTTTTTTGCGGGGACTATACGGCCATGTGATGTCGGCCGGTTGCCAGGCTGGTTTTGAAGGAATCAGAAGTGCTCTCAGCTTTATTAGGCCAATGTGGCTCTTAGTGGAGAGCCAACGAGAGCTCAATCAGGTTATTCAACCAGTAATTCAGACATGGGCAGGGGCGGACGCAGAGACGGGATTAGTCACAGCTGATTAGACACGAGGATGGGTGTCCTGACAGCTCTCTCATCCGGAGAGGACACACACTAATGTTGAGCTGGTGACAAGAATTCAGCTATTGATTTCTAAACAGCAGCAGATAGCGCGTGTTTGTTTTGTGCTGTAATATTGAAGAGGCTTGTTTGAAATTCCATTACACTGCTCGTCTGTGCAGAACAATGCCGCTGTAAAGACAACAGCAGCGTATTAGTTACACACTGGGAGACAGCAGCAGTTTCTCTGTCTCTGACTCACACCTGTGTTTTTATTTGTTCCTGCTGTTTTTGCTCACATACTTAACGTTATCTATTTCCAATGGCTTGTGATGAAAAGGAGAAAGCAAATAAATTCCATGGCTAGAAGTTTAACTACATGTAAAAGTTACTGCCTGTGCCCACACTCTATTAAATTATTCAGTAGCTAACATCACATCACTGCAGTTTTTGCTCAGTATGAAGGAGAACAGCAGTGTCACCTGTATTGCTCCTTAGTTTGTCTTCCACTCTTTTTGCTATAAATAACAATGCAAATTTGTTTATATTTGATTTTGGGTATGCAGGTGTAGGTGTATAAATATATATATAGCCTTATTTTTGTATTATTTATGTTGTATTTATTATTACATATATTGTTTGTGCATTACAACACTTGTTTATGAATAAAGTTCGGTTCATGTTTTCGTTACAAGAGAAAATAAACAACTGTACTGCTGTTGATATAAGTTGTGAACACCTATCTGTTTCACATCAACTCAGTTTCCAGGAAGGTTAAGTTCTCTCAGACAAACCTGTATCCTGAGAAGTACAGGTAGTAAACTGAAGTCAGTTTTCCAGCCCAGAGCAGATGGAACACCTGCTGCCACCGAGCTTTGTGCGTCTCTGCTCTGCCGCTCTGCCACTGTTCACATAGTGTGCACTCAACACAGGGCAGGTGGTGATCGCTGTCAATGAAGCCGACCAGAGAATATAGAAATGTAACAGATGTTTCAAAACATCTGTGTGTGTGGGTGTTTTGTGTTCCTGAGTTTCGCAGATTATGATTAGATTCGTGTAAATGTACCATTGTCTAACTGAGCACATGTTTATTTCATTAGCTGCAAAAAAGTAATTTTACAGACTTTTCATTTTTGGGATCATCTGGATATCTCTGTTCTCTGCAATCAATAGTCAACTGACATCAGTGGAGTTTACAGCTAAATATCCACCGTAATTGTGGGTGTGGGCTGAAAAGCTTTGGAAATGTATGAAGACTGTGGCGATTGACAATATTCTATTATTTGCAAAACACAACACATAATTGTCCTTAAATTGTTTCACTGATTGCTTACTTTCATATTCAGACTCATATTTTATTATAATGTGGAATCATTTTAATGGTCTTCTGTATTGTTACAGTGTGATTAGATACTGTTTGGGGAATAATAGTTCACATCCTTTATTTAGATAGACGCAGCAATAAACGATAAAAAACGTTCACATTATCTCCAAAATGCACTCAACAGTAAGATAAACAGACAGAAAAGAGTCAATGAGTTGAGCTGATATCTCATTTTATTATTATTAATGATAATACATTTTTCTGTAAGTACATCTCCTTCTTTCACACACTCTGGGGTAATTCCCATCCATCCATTATCTACAGCTCTAAACCTTTGAGGGTCGCGGGGGGGGACCCGGAGTCAAATAAGTAATCATGCATCGTAACATATGTTTTGCTTTGTTTGTATTAGAAGTCAGTAATTTAAAATTGAATACAAAATAGTTGATAGGCAAATAATATATTTATGTATATTCAAGGAAACTTGCACTAAATGCTAATTACTTGGTATATTACGAGTTAGGGTTAGAGATAGGATAAGGTAGGGTTGGGTTTGGAATCTGTTGAATCAGGTTTGCCTCAGTAGAAAAATAAATTACCAGATATATTTTTGGTTGCAATGTATATTTTTTGTTGTAGACAAATTACCTAGTAATCTTTGTTTTATTATATTTTCATTGCGTATACAATCGTCCAAGGCAAAGAAACTTGCAACTACAGTTCATTTAAACATTAAGAGAATAAATTTGACTCTACATGATTACACATGACTCCACTGCCATCCCTCTTGAGCCCGGCTACCATAGCAACACGGCCACAGGGAGAGGACAGCTAATTAGCTGCTTCCCCATTCAGGTACACTTCATTTGCGGAAGAATGTGTAACACCTCCCCACCGGTTGCCTCCTGTGTCCTGGTGTGTGCAGTGGAAAAAAAAAAAGCATTATCTCAGACAAACGACAGAAGGCAATGTGCTGTGAAATGCTGCAGAAATAAGTCCTCCCGTCCTTTTTCTTCCAGGTAACTCTCCCCCTCGCCATGTGGAGAAGACCTGCGATGGCATCTGACTGAACAGGAGAGAGAGGTAGCAGAAAACTTCTTCCGTCACCTGGACTGGGAATAATTCTTCTTCGTCTGCGCTCTACGCAACTGTTGGCTCAAGGAAAACTGTGAAGGAGCTAAAGGAGAAGCATCAAGGACTCCGCATCTTCCTACTCTTCCTTTTCCAATTCTTCCCATTGACTGTGACCCTTGACCTTTAGCTCCCAGTATGAGCGGTCTGATGGTGAAGCTGGACCCCCGCAGGGTACAGTGGGGCTCGCAATGGAAAACCTTTACGTCCCGCGTGCTGAGGACCAAACCGGTGGAGTCCATGTTGGATTCAGGCACATCGGGCACCAGCGCCCACGGAACCAAACTGGCCCGGGTGCTGTCCACGGTGGACCTGGTGTCGCTGGGCGTGGGCAGCTGTGTCGGGACGGGGATGTACGTGGTCTCGGGGCTGGTCGCCAAGGAGATGGCCGGCCCGGGGGTCATCGTGTCTTTCATTATCGCCGCTGTGGCCTCCATTCTGTCAGGTGGGACTGAGATACGCACGCGTTCATGTACTGACGTCTACTACCTTCTGGCATTTTATATTCCGCAGTATAGATGTTACCGTCATATCACAATTACACTGATATGATGCATGTGAAAGACCTTTTAATAACTATGCGATTATCACAAGGTCGAAGACATCGCACGGGCAAAGCTATAAAATGAGAGGCACTCAAGGGATATCTTAGTACTACATTAATGCTCCTATCAATACCTTCAACTCAGCCTTCACTTGGAAGATGATAAACTCAAATCACTGATGTGTGTGTGTGTTTGTGTGTGTCTGCATGTGTGTGTGTGCCTCCCCCTCACGGTCCCACAGGAGTGTGTTATGCAGAGTTTGGCGTGCGCGTGCCTAAGACCACAGGTTCGGCCTACACATACAGCTACGTGACCGTGGGCGAGTGCGTGGCGTTTTTCATCGGCTGGAACCTGATTTTGGAGTATCTGATCGGCACGGCGGCGGGGGCGTCGGCTCTCAGCAGCATGGCCGACTCGCTGGCCAACCACAGCATCAGCAACTTCATGATTACTCACATTGGGACGCTCAATGGATTGGGTGAGTGGAACATGGCTGTGCAACTGTAGCGAGAGAGAAAGATTTAGTTTGTTGTTTCTTTTACAGCTTCTGATTTTGAGTTATTATACGTTTAGGCTTCAGGGTTTGGATGAATGTTAAACTTAGATAAAGTTCAAGATTTGGATGCACAACAGGAGTTAGTGATATAGAGTCCGTAAAAAAGGAGACATGCCTTTTCGATTTTTTTCTTTCCGCGATATCACGCTTGTACGAAGTCTCACATTTGCATAATGCACCCCCAGCTAGTTTGACACGCCTCCTAACAAAGCCAGCTAATAGGAGAGTGGAAGCGGCCAATCAGAGGAAACTGGGCTTTATCAGGAGGAGGGCCTTAAAAAGAGACAGGAGCTAAATCCAAGCGTTTCAGACAGAGGCTGAAAAGAGGAGCTGCAGCAATGTAGTCTGAGAAAGTGATGTGTTTGTGAATATTAAAGCATATTAACCTTTCAAGTAATAACACTATTTAAAATTATGAACCTGAATATGAGCATAATGTCTCCTTTAAAAAACTAATGATGTTACATAATATAAAGTCAGCATTTTTGGTAAATAACAAAGACAGAGCACATTTTTATTTGGTTTTATTGAACTAGAATATTAACTTTAGGCTTTTACTCCCCATTTAAAATCTACAGCTCAGCAGCTCGGTTTATCAGAAACGAACAGACAAGTGTCCTCTACAAATATATTACACTCTTTCCTCCTGACTCTTCACAAGAAGGTCAGCGTCAGCTCTGCTCCTGTAGCTGAAGTTGTTCTGCTGCAGTGACGCGAACCTGAATTCTCGTGCAGGGGTTGAATGACAGTTACAGCGATGTGTTGACCCAGAGGAGCAGATTAAATAAACCATATCTTTGCTGTCACTCAGTACATTTTTGGAGAAATGTCACTTCGAGTCATGGATTACGTTGTCAACTGCTACTCCAGTGGGCTTCTCTCTTTGAGTGGCACCATCTGGAAAACCTCTCAACCCAGACTGGATTTTTCTCCAGGGAGAATCAGAGTGATGTTTCACTGATTATCTTGGAAATCGTCTTGTTTTGGAAAGTAACATCTTGGATTTCCAGTTTTCCATGTCATAAACGGCCCCATGACTCGGACTGCTCGCTATATGTGGTGGAATACTAACGCTGACGTGTGTGGAACAGTGATGACACTGTCCTGATAGTCTCTTCCTGCCGGACACTGACAAAGGAGTGGTGCTGGTCACATGACGAGCAGCAAGGCCAGCTGCTCCACAACATAATGGAAAGTTTCCTCTTCCTGCTTAAAATAATAAAACAACTCCACACCCCACATCAACTGGGCTCACTCTTATGATCCCATGCTGGGTGACAGTACTTTTTAGAGTTGGAGCTTTAAATAACCAACTTGAGCTTGAAAATCCAAAGAATAAACAGATTAAACTGGCTGGTTCCAAAGTTTCAGACAGAAAACTACTTTGACAACAGTTCTAATAATTGTTGAGATAGTGTATTATGCAAAAATGCTAAATATTTGCTGGTCAACCTTTCATATTTTAAGATCTGCTGCTCTTTTATTTTGGGGTCTTAGAGTGTTGGTCGGAAAAGAAAATCTATGTGCTGATTTTACCTCGGACTCCTGGTTATTGCATCGGCCATTATTTGTTAGTTTATTAAATTTAAAATAGACAAAACAAGTTATGAAGATACATTTTTATTCCAACCCTGACCAATGGACATTCTAATGTATATGGGTTTATGTTTGTGAGCAGTTTGATCTTTACCTTCAACCAAAGAGACATCCTTTGTCTGTGTGGTTCCTCTCCAGGTAAAGGGGAGCAGTCGTACCCCGACCTGCTGGCGCTGGTCATAGCGTTGGTGGTGACGGTGATTGTGGCTTTGGGGGTGAAGAACTCTGTGGGCTTCAACAACGTGCTGAACGTCATCAACCTCATCGTGTGGGTGTTCATGATGATCGCCGGGCTGTTCTTTGTCAGCGGAGAGAACTGGGACGACGGCAGATTCCTGCCCTTTGGCTGGTCGGGGGTATGCGCACGCAGACAAACGCAAATGCAAAATCAAAGCACGACACGCAGATGTGAGGAAGGATAATAAACGGTTGTTCCTCCTGGTTCCTCTGTGTGTCAGGTGATGCAGGGGGCAGCCACGTGTTTCTACGCCTTCATCGGATTTGACATCATCGCGACGACAGGAGAGGAGGCCAAGAGTCCCAACACCTCCATCCCCTACGCCATCACTGCCTCGCTCATCACCTGCCTCACCGCCTACGTCTCTGTAAGTTACACTGACAAACATGTGCACATCCAGAAATACAAACAATGCATAGTTTATTTTCTAGCCAGTGGCCGGCGGCATTTTGTTTCCGGGGTTCTTCGTCCATCCTGTAATTGTGAACAAGATATCTCAAGAACGCCCTGAGGGAATTTCTTCAAATTCGATAGAAAAGTTCAAGTGAACTCCGAGATGAACTGATTAGAGTTTGGTGATCAAAGCTCAAAGGTCATGGTTGCTGTGACCACACAAACTACATTGTCACAATATGAACACAATATCTCAAGAACACCCTGAGGGAGATTCTTAAAATTTGCTACAAACATTCACTTGGAATCGAGGAAGAACTGATTCGATTGTGGTGGTCAAAGGTCAAGGTCACATGACCTCCTGTACTCGTGAACACGATATCTCAAGAACACTTTGAGGACATTTCTTTAAAGTTTTTCTACAAGATCAATTGATTATTGATTGATTGGTGACCTCATATGAGTCTGGAAAAAAACACGTAGACTGAAACTGCTCTGGTTGGCGGAGGCATATTCTGTAACTGAGGTGGAGTCATTGGTTTGACTCTTAAATCTGAAGATTCCATTTCTTTATCACAAATAAGATCAATTGTGGGTTTAGTTTTATTTTCTGACCATTTAAAAATTCATGAGGAATTCAAGAAAAATAAAGTTTCGAGAATACAATAGAATTCAGTGATTTCGGTTTACATATTTCTTTCTACTTCTGTTTCACGCTGACATATAAAAGAGCTACTGCTGCTTTTGTTATGTATCATTCTTTCTTCTTCACACCTTCAGCTTTAACTTGTGAGCACAGACTTGGTGGAGTCATCCCAAAGCTGACAGAGAGGTGGAAAAGATCAAACATCGATACACTACCCCCCCCTGCACTCCGGCTGTGTGCATCTCATCTGTGATCTTTACGTATTCGGCTCGCACAGCCGGCCACATTTCTGACTTTCACACGTTTGTGCTGGATGGTTGTTGCTATGGCTACCGCGAAACATCGGCCTATCAGGAGGCAGAATTTTTCGGTATCGCCTGGAGGGAAATAGAGTGCGTCGACCTTAGAACTCAACTACTCTTTGAAAACCTTGTCTTTCACATTCTCTCTATGTCTCAGTCGAATCTGATCCTCCACTTCAGCCCTCTCTCAGCTTCTCAGAATCTTTATTTGATGGATTTAACTTTTGAGCGTTTCTGCTCCCATCTTGATCATTAAAGTCGTGGAGATGAAGATCCAGAATATTTTTCACACATTTGGGATTAGCTTTACCCTCTAAACAAAGAAATTTAACCAGGATTCCACCCAGATTAGTCTCGCCCACTTCAACCGGTCCACATCACACCATCAACCAGGATTGGACGAAGGGTCAAAGGGCCCCTGGCTGCGAGGACAAACTGAGCTCTGCGTCTTCCTCTCTGCGAGCGTTGGTCTTTTTATTATTATTCCTGTGCTTTCCTGTAATCTGTTCAAGCAAATCCCTCTCTTTGCAGCACAGTATCTGTGACAGATGGCCCTGCATGATTTCACACGTCAGCCATGAGAATCAGGAACACACACACACACGCACGCACACACACACACACACACACGTGTGTGCGCGCACACACACACACACACACACACACACACACACGCGCGCGCACACACACACACACACACACACACACACACACACACACACACACACACACACACACACACACACACGCGCACACACACACATAAAGTGAGAGAGAAGCATGACAAATTTACATCTTGCATGTGAAGGGATGCTTTGCAAAGCGAGGTATTGAGAATCAACACTTATTCAGTGTTTGAATGTTTGTGCGATTAGAGCATTCACTGTCACTGAGACTTTCATATGGTCTTCATCAGCAAAGTTACTCTCTGGCAGTTGTTATGGATTCGTTCATGTTCAAATTTCCATTTTTTTATGAGCACTTAAAGGACTTAAAGCAGCTTTAGATCCGCAGGCGGCCCCTCGGTTTCGGGTCGACCTGCCTGAAGAGAGGAGGCCTGCGGATTCAGTGACTTCTTTCAAATAACTTCTTAAAACCCATTTTTACAGATTTGCCTTCATGTACCTTTTACTTTTTATCCCTATTGAAGCCATCTTCTTTTTATTCTTCCAATTCTTTTTAGATGTAATTACTGCATTTACACGACCCCGTCATCTACTTGCTTTTATTTACATCTTATTGCTTCGTCTGGCAAATCACTTTGTAAAACGTGTTTTTTAGAGACGCTATATAAATAAAATAATTTAGCAATATTTCTTGATGAATGCAGAGACACTTTCTTTTCACAATTGAAAGCCGTAAATTCCCATAACTAACCACTTCTGTGATTGTATTTCATTCTCTTCCGTCCAGGTCTCTGTGATCCTGACTCTGATGGTACCGTACAACGAGATTGATGCGGACGCCCCGCTCATGGAAATGTTCGCCGTGCACGGCTGCATGTTTGCCAAGTATATCGTCGCGGTCGGCTCCATAGCCGGACTCACCGTCTCCTTGCTCGGGTCCCTGTTCCCCATGCCCAGGGTCATCTACGCCATGGCGGGGGACGGCTTGCTGTTTAAGTCAGTGTTTAACGCAGTTGTTTTAGTGCTCTTCGCTTTTCATATCAATCTTAAAGATGACTGTGTCTTAATCGACTCATCTTTGTGTGTGTGTGTGTGTGTGTGTTTAGGTTCCTGGCAAACGTGTCTTCCTTCACAGAGACCCCTGCGGTTGCCTGCGTGGTGTCGGGCTTCCTGGCCGCCCTGCTGTCGCTCCTGGTCAGCCTCAGAGACCTCATAGAGATGATGTCCATAGGAACCCTGCTGGCCTATACCCTGGTGAGCGGTGGATAATGAAGACCCTCGCTGCTGGCTCAATATTCTTAGCTCGCTGTATTACAGAGATTTATTCTCGCTGCTTTACAACCCGAGGACTCACAGGGAGGCCGATGTTCACACGGCATGATTTTCTTGGAAAAGTCCTGAGGATTCTTACAACTAATCCCTGCAACACATGAATTACACAGAATGATGTGACAGCTGTAAACATACACAAAGTGAAGGGATTAATATATATATATACATGGGGTTTTGGTAATGGAGGGAGCCGCCGTTACAAGCATTGACGTCATGCATTTTTCATCCAACTTGTTAAAAGGCTCCTTTTTGCTCTTGCAGGAATGTGATTGGATTAGAGCGAACATACGATCGTAAGCATTTAAGTGTTTAACCTCGTGTCCCCCCCCCTCGGTTGCAGGTGAGCCTCTGCGTACTTCTCCTACGTTACCAACCCGAGGGCGACATCCACGGCTTCGTGAACTTCCTCTCCGAGGAGCAGAACAGCAAGAGGAAGGAAGGCGTCCTGGCCGAGTGCGAGAAAGACGCCTGTTCGCCGACCAGCGAGGCCGACGAGTACGGGGGCGCGTCCACCAACACCTGCGGAGCCAAGAACCTGCCGTCGCTGGGTGACAACGAGATGTTGATAGGCAAACCAGACAAGACCGCCTACACCGCCAGTCACCCCAACTACGGCACTGTGGATATGACCACCGGCATCGAGGCAGAGGAATCAGAGGGCGGGGTGACCCGGCGTTTAAAGAAGCTGATTGGACCACGCTACTACACCTTGAGGATCCGATTGGGCCTCCCGGGAAAGATGGACAGACCAACTCCAGCCACTGGGAAAACTGTCACCATGTGTGTGCTGCTGCTCTTCATCTTCATCTTCGCTTTTTGCACCTTCATAATATTTGGTGAGAGCACACTATCATTATTAGCATTTGAATTTAATAGTTAAATGTAACTATAAATGTAATCTTTATTTTTTTCCGGACCCCTCTCCCTCCAGGAGCGAGCTTTATCGGAGAGGGTCGCTGGTGGGCTTTGGTGCTGTTAATCGTTTTCATCATCGTGCTTGCCCTGCTCGTCATCATCATCCTCCAGCAACCGGAGAACCCAAAGCGGCTGCCCTACATGGCGCCCTGTGTGCCCTTCGTCCCTGTTTCAGCCATGCTGGTCAACATTTACCTCATGCTCAAACTGTCCGCCATCACCTGGATACGATTCTCAATCTGGTGCTTTGTGGGTAAGTAACAGATTCACATACGTGCGTTGAAGTCATGTGTGTGTCGCTCCCAGGTTCCCATAATTTCCAGCGACAGATGGGGACTGCCCATATAAACAATGACTCACCTCAGTTGATCTTAAACAATGGAGTGATAACTTTCATTACTCTGGACAGTGACTCATTCCTCCGGGGCTCAGTGAGCCAGTAAAACCAAAAGAGTGTCTCACTTACCCGCTATGTTTGTTTTCTTAATGGAAGAACAAGAAGACTCATTTCACTTTTATTTCCTGTCTGTGTTATATCTTATCTGTGCATCTGTATTTGTGTGTGTGTGTGTGTGTGTGTGTGTGTGTGTGTGTGTCTGTGCTTGTGTGTGTCATGCGTGTACATGAGGTTCAACTTGTCGCTGTTGTTGTTTTTTGACTTTAAAGTCAGATCTGGTGCAGACGGGATCTGTTTTTGTTCATATCAGTGCATTGTTCTTGATGTGTGCGTGTGTGTGTGTGTGTGTGTGTGTGTGTATGTGTGTGTGTGTGTGTGTGTGTGTGTGTGTGTGCGTGACTCAGATTGTGATAGATTGTTTTTAAGTTGAGTGTTTCTGTTTTTTAATGTTGCATTTGAGCATTTAAAATTATACAAAAATTATACAAAAAGAACTGGGAGAATCCTTTGTTTTTGCAATTGTTGTGAACTCGCAATGTTCAAAAACGTCAGTCAACCAGCCGCACAGCACTATTCTTCAAATTGTTATTCATATTGAACATATTGCATGTCCAAATCGCTCTGAATTTGACTCTACCATGGGCCCTTCACTTTCTCGAGATGTGCCCCAGAGATTTCTAAACCTAGTTGATACTCTAGCTAAGTGTTTGTGTATTGATCAATCAATCAATCAGTCCACTCGTAACAAATCTGTGTCCTCTCAGGTGTACTCATCTACTTTGGCTACGGCATGTGGAACAGCACTCTGGAGAAAACGGCCAGGGAGAACGAGGTGCACGCCTCCACCTACCAGCGCTACGACCATGGCGTGGACGAAGGCTTCTGCGGCTTCGATGACGATTTCTACCCACCCACCACTGACAGCTGGGGTGCGTCTGAGGGGGGGTCGGGGCGCGCTAAGCCCCCCCAGGCAAAACCTGAAGGTGAAGAGATCGCACCTAAAGGTGGTGGCAGGACCGTGGCCAATCACGGCCTCGCCGAGGAGGATCCCATGGATTTCTGAAGGGACTGACTCTGTGTTAACCCTGAATGTACTGCCTTGTCTGCTGCCTAGGGGAAGGGAAGGGAAGGGGAACAGCAGTGTGTGAGTGCATGGATGGTTGTTTGTGTGTGTGTGTGTGTGTGTGTGTGTGTGTGTGTGTGTGTGTGTGTGTGTGTGTGTGAGCATGCCTGCATGTGTGTATGTGTGTGTGTGTGTATATGTTTATGTCCTACCCTTGGGCTAGATTGTTTCCCAGCAGTGGAATGGCTTTTCCTTTCACCGCAACTCCCCCGCGCTCGGTTCCCCTGCTCACACAAGAAAATGTGGATGTCAAGGTCGTGAGTGTCTTATCACAGTCACTTGTTATTCACTTAGCGGAGTCCACATCCCACACAAGGAGAAAGGCCAGACAGAAAAAAGTGCGGACACAGCGAGAGATAGAACTCAATGTGGTTCACTGCACCGTGAACCATGAAACACGGTGTGCGGAGCAATCACTGTTGATATCTGTTGAGTTCATGGGATACAGGAGAGAAGAAGGTGATGAGCGAGAGGCAGATGAATCAGGGCCTCTCTTCCTGTTCCAACATAGACGGGCAGGAAAGTTAGACAGAATGCCAAGCCCAAGCTATTTCCTGCATCCAGGTTGGACTTTCTTGTGCTTGGTTTACTTCCAACGGACAGGAGAGGACAGGACAGGACAGGACAGGACAGGACAGGACAGGACAGGACAGCCTCACACACTCTCAAATGCCCCAAAACTCAAAAATAATCATTCTGTGCATCTTTTAATGTTTCCCCTGACCCCCCACCATCTAGCCCAAGGGACTCTGGAGTGCATTGGGAAAAAGGGTGTCGATGTTTTTTTGTGACAAATAGTACTTTTGGACTTTGCTTGCAATAGTGCCTTCATCTACTGTCGGTGTATGTGAGTCTGTTTTCTACTTTGATTTTGCGTCGTGCACGTGCGAGTGTGAATGTGCAATCAGACTCCACTTTTACATCGACTCTCTCATGTCCGTGTGTGTCAATATAAAGTGTGTTCTTCAGATTCTTTTCAAAATCAATCCACTCGCAACAAAGCAACTCGTGGTGCAAGATCCCACTTGTCCTGAGTGCAGCTAGCAGGAGGAGAGGAGGAGAGGAGGAGAGGCTGTAACACACACAGAGAGAGAACAGGTTGAATCCTAATGTGCATGTTGTGATGAACGTCATATGTTCTGTGTCTCTCGGCCGATGCAGCCCTCGCTGTTTACCAGAATTAAGGAATTAATTTTGAGTTCCGTCAGTTCAGAAAAGCAATTTCCTTCATAGCTGTTAGAAAAGAAAAACAAAATTAGCCACGCTAGAAGCAGAGGGGATGGCGGTCAGGACGTTTGGAGGAGAAAGGCAAATTATATCTCAGCACAGATTTATATTTTACTCCAAAAAGTAAATGTATATTTTAAAATAAGAAACTGTTATGAAGTGAAACATAAGTTTCAACCACCCTCCCTGCAACAGTAATTTACTTACAGTACTTTACTGAGTAGTACGCCGGAGTATTTGAGCCAAATTGAAGAAAAATAAATCTTGAGATTTAAAGAAATATTCGCCGCAATATTACGGGAAAAAGTCAAAGTTTTGCTGGAATAAAGTCGTGATAAGAAAGTTGTGATATTACAAAAATAAAGTTGTAATTTAATGAGAAAAAAAGTTGTTATATTATGAGAATAAAGAAAAAGCACAGCCAAAGGATTAAGTACTTTGCTATTTGTAAAATCTTTACAAAGTAAAACTTAACAAGATGCTCCACATTTGTACCTAATCTAAAATCTGGACGTTGTTCTCATAATATTGAAAGTTCTCTCTTCCAGCTGGCCTCACACTCTGTGGTGGAAAAGGAATGTGTTCTGAATAAGTTGGATTTTACTTTCATATTGACTGAACTGAAATTTAATTCCTCCTCCTCCATCCCTCCCCCTTCCTCCTCCTCTCCTGGTCATCACTCTTTTCACTCCACTTCCCCCGTCTACATGTTTTTTATGCTTCCATCACTCCTTCGCTCTTCCGGCTCAACTCTTCCTTCATTTACTTGCCACCTCACCCCCCCCTTGACATCCATCAGGCAATGTCAGCAGGGAGTTATCACTGCACGTCACAAGCACGAGATCGGTTTCCAGTCACGACTCGAGGCAGCGATCCCTCCGCCGCCTGTCCATCCATTAGCTACCGTTTCACCTCAGGGTGTCTGCTATCCTCCCTCTGGCTCTGCTCGAACCCTCTAAGCCCAAAGTGGTCGGACTGCACCTCCCTTTTTGTGGCCACCACTTCAGTTTCTCATGCATGTAGCTAACGTTGACGTACAACTTTACACGTTAGACCTGCGCTGTCGCTGCACCCTGAGGTGTTGGGGAAAATCAAATCAGATCATGGTCCTGTACAGCTCACTGTGTGGGACACGTAAGCTAATGCTGCCAAGGTTAGAGGTTTGATTCCCTGTGAAGAATGTATGCACTCACGGCACCGTACGGGATTCTAGCACACACCAAATAGCGTACCGTGATGTTATTAAGTCGAGGGTGGGGGGGCACGTCGACTCTACTGCTGCTGCCTGCCCTGATTGTCCTCCTTGTTCTCCTCGTGCCCCCTGTTGCTGCATCTGTCCCTTCCGGGGAAGCCTTACTTGTCTAATGCACTAAAATCAAAGGATGCCACGCAGAACCCCCCGCCCTACCTCTGCTCCACTCACACTCATCTAAAAAAAAGAATAATCATCCTTCCTGTATGAATAGGTCAGAGTTAGTGTCGTCCGGTGAAATGAAAAAATGAAAAACCAGCCCTGAGGACTTAGTGGCTGTCGTGTTGGATGATTCTGCAGCTTCACACAGCAGAGTGGTGTGTCCACAGTGGAACATAGTGTAAAGGTGAGGTGCCGGTCAAACACCAACCATGACTGTAGCTTATTGTATATATAACTACAATCTTTTCCTAAATTTCTCCAAAATTATGGATATTGTAGGAATTGGAGGTTTTGCAGAATCGCCCAATATCGACAGTTTCAGCTAGCGATAGGGTTACAAAAGAAAAAAAAAACAACAGCACAAACAGGACACTACATTTCACATATTTACTGTTCAACCAAAATATCCTCCTCATCCACTTCACCTCCCAACTCAACCAAAAGACCTTCAGCCGCCGCTTTGCATTCACATCTCAGCCAAAACCGCGAATTCAGGCGGCGTCACGCCTCCGACACTGAACTGTACAGTAACCTCTCTGTACTATATCTGCTCCGTGTGGATGCATAAGAGTGTGTGAGTGCATGCACTGAATGTGTGTGTGTGTGTTCGAGTTTGTGGTCTACGCCTGCGCCTCAATGTGACTGTCCGGTGAATGTGCAGCATGCCGTCATGCACGAGGCTGAACTGTAAAATGTTGTACTTGCATGTGGTGACTGAACGCAACAACGAGACGTAACAGAACACTGAACCGAACCAAACGCAGGCTTCAGGTCTCATACCTGGGAACGACCTCCGAGCTCCGAGTGGGGCATTGTTCAGGATCTCTACCGGTGCAGGGAACTAAAAGACGATGTCTTCGCTGCACACAGAAATTGTTTGTATTCAGATTCGAGCCCAAACTGAACGTTATGCTCAGTGCGAAAATAATTCTATTAAGCAAAAGGAGATACAGTAATTTTCTGGATTCAATTCGAGACGTCCCAGCTCTTGATGTAGTCTCGCCCAGGTATGGGAAGCAAAGGCTCCGTTTGGAAAAGGGAGTAGAACATGTAGCAAACACTCGGGTGTGGGAGCGACTCCTCTCACATCGTCCCTCCGCCACTAACAGTAACTATCTACTTCCTGAACATCCCTTTGTAACGATCACATCCTCTGCAAGCCAAAGTCCACAATCTCTGTTTACTGTCCACGTACAGGAGACTGAAAGATTCTTCAACACTTAAGATACAACAGAGCTAATCTTCCTGCTGATAAGCTACTAATCAGAAGAAGACAATACTTTTCTCTCTTCTCTCGTAGTGCAATGGTTATTTAAAAATAAAACCCTAGTTGAAAGAAACCCTAGTTGAACGATTGAAAGTATTCGTTTGGACTCATCCAGCGGCCGATATGACAAGGAGGGGGGGAGAAAAAGTACGACACCGAAAGAGGAACGAAAAGAAGAAGTATTTTTCTACAGCTGTTTTGCGATCCTCAGACCCTCCTGGGGAAGGTGTGCACAAAAGGACCAGGGTGGAGTTTAATCAGCCTTCACTCTGTGTCCTTTAGTCGCGAGGAGGCCTGGGAGAATCTGCTCGAGATATATTTTTAACAACCGTAGTCTAAACTCCTTTGTAGATCTTAATCCTTTCCTTTGAAGGATTTCGAAATAGGACCGTCAGTAGGACTGTAGAAGGTCTCGGTGTGAGAGTACCACAGAAAACATTGCAGAAACTATTTTAATACAATTCTATAAAGGGGTGAAGTACAAACATAATCGAATAGCGCCACCGCTGCTTTTGAAGTCGTTGATTTAGTCTCGGAGAAGACGTGCCATGTTCTTCCTGTGCTCTGTGCTCGCTGTGGCCGAGTGTCCAGTCAGTGTGTGTCCGACTCGTTGAGATTGGCTTCTATATGCAACTATAGATATTCGTTTTTCTCTTCTGTATATTTTGGCACAAAGTTGTATAATGTAGTTTTTATATGTCTTTTTTTTCCTTTTTTTAAATGCTTTCTTCCATACGTGTGGTTACTTTGCTCCTGAGTGCACTGTTTTTGCTGAGTTGTTGATATTGTTTCCATGCAACAATGAAAGTTATGAATTGCAAATACCAACAAAAAAAAGCTTCCTCATTCTGTTCACACACGAAGATGAATACGCACATAACACAAACATGCAATTGTATCATTTACGTTTTGGGGTGGAATATGGTTTTGAAATTTAAAATACTAGGTCAAACCTCAGCATATATGTCAATAGAAAATATAACATGTACATAAATTAATTGCATTCTGTTCTGTCAAGTGTCAGCCGGGATTTCTTCGGTCAAAAATCTCCAAAACACACAAGTTCAAACAACGTCTGTGCCGTGATGTCAGAGATAGTTAAAGGGAGAAAGTTAGAAGCTCACTCATCAAGACACACAGAGACTCAAGACTCATGGCCACTCGCTTGTATGAAAAGTGACAAAGGTTTGTCCAAGTTGCCAGATTTTGTTGCCAGAGGGTCTGAAAAGTTGGTAAATCTAGTGACAGGAGAAATACTGACTGATTTTATATAGAAACTGATTGTCCCAATTCCTTTTGAGCTAGAATGGCTCTCAGTAGAGGGCATATACCGTCCAAGGCCCAGCAGTCCCCCTAAATTCAACCAAGCGGCACCAAATTCCACACACTCATTGACATCTGTCCTCTAAATAAGGCTTTTTTAAATTAGTCCCTGGCAAAAATATTCTCAGAGCCACGCCCTGATGCTGGTCGGCAACAACATTGAATGGGTTCTTGCCCGATATATAAACCACGGCCTCTCACCAAGCTTCCAAGAAGTCTGTTTAGTGTTTGTTTGTGTAATCTTGCTCACAAACCAACAAACAGACGATTGTGATCACAAACTCTCGCTGGAGGAGAAGAGCAATGACCGATGGGGAAACTGCAGCACACTGCCCCAGAGCAAGTCCATCACTCAGTCAACGACAACATATTGTGTTTATAAGACTGACCCAGCTGTTGGGGTCTTTTATGGAGGTCTAGCAAAATGCTTTTTGTGGCTGATGAGCTAAAAAATGTTTCTGAAAATCCCTCCTTGATTTGACAAACAACAGCAGAGCTATATTGTCTTTTTGTTGTTGACAGCCTTCAGGAGGAGAATTAGCTGTGCTTGTGGTTTGTCGCAGTTTAGGATTTTATTGTATTTGAGAAAACAGAGTTGCTCTGCTAAAAGCATCTTCACACGCAGGGCCTCTTCAGGAAATGGAGACAACATGAAAGACCAGTGAGTTTTACAGGTGTTTGGTAAAGTGGTAGCAGGTGGTTGTGAGTCAGGATAGTGACACACAATGTGCATGTTGAGCTAAGCTAACAATCTCCATACTTACTGCCCATGGGAGCGGTGTTTCGCAATCATTTGTGTGAAACACAAATGATTCACACATGCATCATTTCAATGGCGTTGAATGCAAATTCAAAACACATCTAACCGACAAAAACAAAATGTTGTTATGAGCAAATTCTTGTGTGTCTCTGAAACTGGGAGAAATCCGTCATTTAAGGAGCCAGGGAAATCCCCCCCCCCCCCCCCCCCCCCCCCCCCCATAAAACCTCCAGCAGCCTGGAGCTACAATAAACCAGAACACTACTGTGTTTTGATAGGAGGACTTAACTTTCACTCCCTTTTCACTGAGAAACTCACTGCTCAAAAAGTATTGCTGCGATTTTTATTCTGTCCAGCTTCACAGAAACACACACACACACACACACACACACACACACACACACACACACACACACACACACACACACACACACGCACACACACACACACAGACGGTGGTAAGGGAAAAATTCATGGCAGTTCTCCAAGTGTTGCTGAGTGGTATTCTGGGCAGAAGTAGAAATAGACAGGATGACGGACTGTGGATTCCAGAGAAAAGAAAAATCGAATACTTAATCAAAAAATAATTGCTGGAAAAGATTGAATATCACGGAGTTACAAGGCTGCTGTAAAAGAAAAACTGATTTCAAACTTCTTACACAACTTTTTGTTGTTGTTGTTGATACACAGCGACTACACAGCAAAGCGGTTTGGCAAATCATATCACAACACTACGAGTTCCGTTTCAGCAATACAGGACAGCTTGGCTGCCCACGACCCGCCCACTGGTCTCCTGTGGACTGGATGGCTCCACGCCTGGAACAGCATCACATTACATGGAATGCACACAATGACATGATCACACAAACAGACACACAGACACACACACACACACCTGCACACACAGGCGGGCCAGGAAATTCAGAGATACAGTATAAACTGACAGAATGATGTGCGTCTGATTCTGTGTGTTTTGAAGATAAGCCGAGGACAATGAGACACATAATGTTTCCAGAGTATCGTGTAATATCTGAGACATGACTCGGTGACCTTGATCTGAGCAGGGAAGCAACACGCTGGACAAAATGATCTGTGTGTGTGTGTGTGTGTGTGTGGGTGTGGGTGTGGGTGTGGGTGTGTGTGTGTACAGACCCATAAGGACACACTCTTCTGTGATGACCTAACTCAAGGTCAATGAGTCATATAACAGATATGACACAGTAGCGACAATTTCTCCTTGTTCTCAGCTTAGTTTAACACAATCAGTAACACAACACACACACACAATTGTTAATCGTGCATTTTCCAATCTGCATTAAAGAGCATAACAAAGTTGTTCCCGTATCCTCCCCCTCCTGTTTCTAGTGTGTGACGTGAGAACATCTTATCATCTCCCTGCGACAGACTCCAGACAAAGGCTTGATCATTTTATCTTTTTTTATTGTATAAAATCAAACAATAGCACATTGGTAAAACAATAAATAACCAGCTAACACTGCTTCCACGTGTATCCGAGGTGGAAATATCCAGTTGGGAATACAAGGGGGTTCCATCTGTGCAGTTCAGAGCACGTTTTGAGAAACTGAACATTCAAGTCATCGCGTTCCTTCAAGAGAAGCTAATCTACATAATACTGATTTTTAATTTTTTTTAAACGCATACCAGTGGAACATAGAAGTAGTTACAGGATTAGCTGCTGTTTTCAGTTGGTCTCCACCCCTAAAATAAGAGCATGTTAGTCAAAGATGAATGTGTAAGGTTGATTTTAGATGATGAGACACTGCTATAAAATGACATATCTGGACAAAGGATAAAAGTTTTCTCTTGTAAGTAATTGTTGCCAGGTCAGTGCACATATTAAGGCTCCAATGCAGACTGTTAAACCTTTAAAGCAAAAAGCTCTCCTGGGATTTCAAGCTCCCATCATTCAACTTGTCGTCCTGGAGAAGCGAGAGTTGTTCAATAGGAATGAAAAAAAATAAAAAAATGAAAATACACAATGTTAACACTGTCATACCCTGCTCTCATCAAAACAACAGATCGGGATTTAAAAATGTAATCATCAACGAAGCCGCTCATGAGATTTCCCCTTGATAGATGCATGATAGAAAAATAGAAGTGATATAGAAGATCGATATTTCAGTCCACGAGACCTCAGGTGATTACGAACTTTGTGGTTTGAGTCCGCACTGGGGACGAGGCCGAAGGAAGACGAGCTCTGAGGTGGACAAAACAATCCCCGGATGGAAAAAGAGCTCCAACAAAAGCAGGTCTGTGTGTGTTTGGATGTGTGTATGTCTCCTTTCTGTATGTGTTGAATTGAATTGAATGAATGAGTGTGTGGTATGTGTCTCCTCTCACAGTACAGGTGTGCATCTAATTCTTATTGTGCTGAATGTGAACGTGTGTTTGTTTGCCCTTGTGTATCGGTCTCTATATACAGACTATAGTTACAGTCCCCCTACACTTCCACGAGGGATCCAGAATCTCTCCCCCGGCTCAGACGTGGGCGCTCTTGGCGTGATTGGTGGAGGGGGCGGGTGGCTGGTTGCCGCCCCCCTGTTTGGAGTAGTAGAAGCGGTTGTTCTCCTGATAGGAGGAGGAGGAGGAGGAGAAATCCGATGAGCAGCAGGTGAGGATGGAGCCGCCCAGCAGGGAGAAAATAGTGCCCACCCAGCCGGTGTAGAGGGAGAAGCCGAACGACATGAGGCCGTGCTCCTGGTGAGCACCGATGGGAAACCAGACCGTGGAAACCATACCGCACAACGCTGAGGAGACAGAAAGGCTGTTAAAATAAGGAATACAGAATAGTGCAACATGAGCACACATATGGAGGAAGTTAATTAGAGTGGAAGCAGAATGTATCTGTTGAATGTGGGATGCCAAATGGTGACGATTAAAGCAACCTATAGGTCTAATCTTGCTGAGTGTGCATGAACAAACACTAGGTATCGTATGATGATATTTGAAATGCAAGATGATACTGCTGAATAGAATAGATACACATGTGCATATTGCTTGCGTGCACGGTGTTATGTTACACAATGACACTCAGGATGCAAAATAGTGCAAATAGACATTTCTTGTGCACATATCCATGTTGTATTGTCAACACACAAAGGATGCAAAATTGTTCAGCTAAAAGCACAATTTCTTAATGTCTAAGGCTCGACTAGACAAATATTTATAATATGTGATTTAATAAAAAGGTACAGATACATATTGGAAATGAACTAAACTATGACTTCATTCTTTTAACTCCAAGCAGTAGACGCCCGTGTTTAAACTCCATCCTCCAGGCACAAACTGTCTGACCTTAGTGTGACTGTACTGAAGATAAGATAACGGATGACGATGATGAGTTTTGACAAAGTCTTCAAAAGTTACATTGAGAATAGAGGGAAGCATTTCAAAAAAATCAAGCTGTTAGAGTTTTATTATATTTTCATACGCTTCATTGCAGGAATGACGCACTGAAACAAAGAATGTGTAGAATAATATTTGTGAGCGGGCAGGCTTAATGGTGTTATTAAATATTTGCCTTGTACTGCAGAGGAAGTGCTTAGCCTCCTCCAAGACCTGTACAAATATTGAACTCCCCTGACAGGGACACATCTCCTGCAGTACACCTTGGATTTTTGCCAGTGCGCCTCATAGGCCAACGCAGGACAACAGCCTGAAGTCAATTTACAGGCGAATACATTTTGAATACTGCACTATAATGGGGGGGAAAAAAATGAATGGAAAGCTTCCCGACGGTTGCTTCAGAGGAGCCTGTAAACAAACATAATTAAAGTTGAACTCAAACTAATTGTCGCTGGCATCCTTTCTGCTGCCAGCGCGGAGGCAGTGAAGGGCAGGAGGACAAGTGGATTTTAATTTTGCTGTGCAATTGCGTAAACAAACACACAAACACACAAAATCCTAACTGGTTTAAAATTGTTCCTCGGGACAAAATCCTTCAACAGCTTTGGCTAATTTGTACATATGGTGAAGTTTGCATCCGGGGGATATAGGCTGCTCTGGAAGTTGGAAAGAGTTTTGCTGTGACAAACACGGGGAGTGGAAAAAGTCAAATATGATGACAGAAACTTTCATCTGAGGGACACGTGCACTGGAAAATGCTGCGGCACTGACTATTTTTGAGCAAAGTAAAAGTGGACAATTCAGGGGGGACGAGTTTCGTTTCCATGTGGTGCAGGACAAAAGCAGGGTGTGGATGAGAGTAGGTGGAGGAGAGGAATGTGGTGGGATCTAGGGGGGAAGGGTTCAATGGAACAGGAACATATAAGTTTGTGTGTCAATGTGTGTGTGTGTGTGTGTGTGTGTGTGTGTGTGTGTGTGTGTGTGTGTGTGTGTGTGTGTGTGTGTGCATATGTGCGCACCCCAGGGAGGAAGACAGTCATATCCAACATCCTCTCCTCTCCACAGCCCGAAAGCATTTGAGGTGGGGTTAGCAAAGGTCAGTGTCACGAGGTGGGAGGGGATCTTGGTGAGTGCATGTATAATTTACATTTTTTCAGTCTGAGCATTCAAGCTTTGTCCAATAGGTTGAGTTGCCCTATGTGTGAAGCTTCTTACCGACTATGAATATGAGGACCCCTCCCAGGATGGTGCGTCTGTTCTTGGCGCTCTGCGGCTCGTTGCCAAGGTTGATGCAGGGCATGGACATGAGGAGCATCCCCACAGCCGGGAGACCCAGGATCGACCCTGTGATCATCAGGGCGCGAGTGGTCTGGATGTAGGCTGTGGAAACACATATATATGAAACCTGTGGTCACACTACAATAAATAAATACATGAAAAGAAATAAAGAAAACAGCAGAAAAAGAAAAACTTCAATCCTAAAGTTACAACCTAAGTTAAAGTGTGACATTGGTGAATAGGAGCTGTTATAGAAGATTGCACAACATCAAGTGAGAAATCAAATGCTGTATAAAACAACTATGACAACAGTTTCTTACCTGGCAGTTCCAGGATCTGCGTCAGGGACACGCAGTGGTACAGTCCCGTGGAGATGACGCACTCCGCCCAGGGTCCCTTGGCTCCCAGCTCATCCATCTTCTTGCAGGTGTTCAAACCGTATTTACACATGTTCACCCAGTCGTTAGTGGCCGTCGCGATGATGATGCCCAGCCAGCCGAGGCAGCTGACGAGGAAGCCGCTCAGTTGGAGACACGAGTTCACCATGGCGCAAACTGTGCGTAAAGATCGCTTACCTCCCGAGTTCAGAAACCGTTAGAAAAAGGGATAAAGCTGAGAAAAGCAACCCAACTGTGAAATAACAGCCTGAACTCTGATATTAGAAGTGATATTCCACGAGTTCGTCCAGTGTCAAAGTTTACTTTTCCTCTTCCAACTCCGTAATTCCATCAATTTGCTCAGTTGCGCACTTCAAAAGAATGAAGCTTTCATATCATCATAGGTTTTTTATAGGGGGAGGTTCAGCAAAGGAAAAAAAAAACTACTCCAAAACCTCCAGCCAATCAGAGACTTTGCATGTGTAGACAACAAAAAACCCCTGACTTGTTTTGCTTCTTCAACAAGTTGGAGCGAATCACTCAGAAGCGTCAGACGAGTCAGTGAAGCCTGTGAAGGCTGAACTGGGATGATGGTAACTGTAATATGGAATCTGCTGCCATCTACTGGTCACAGAGGGTAGTAGAAAGTGCAGTACATGCAGTGAACACGTGTATTTAAAACCATGAGAAGAAAATTATCAATTGAAAGAAATCAATTTGAATTTCTATTTAGTAATTATTAGTATTTCAATCAAATTTAGACCTATGTTAAAGTTAACTCACTCATTCAGCAGATTGGCCCCTTCCTTTATTTACTTTGTTATATTAAACTATTATTTATTATTATTGATCTGCTTTCAATGCAATTGACAGAAGTGGAGATATAGTTTGAACCACTGTATGTGCTGCTGCATTGCGCAATAAAAAAACCTCTATTAACAGATGCTGCATGTGAATTTTCAGAATCTGAAGGCGAAGGACACGATTCTGGGGCCGGGAGTCTTCTGGTTTCCGTTTTTTAATTTGACCAATCACTTTTAAGGAGGCGTTGGTTGCCCACAGGAAAACAGTGGAGAGCAAATGCATCAGCTATCAGCTTTTTAATTGATCTGCTTTTCTTAGATGGATGCAAATAGAGATAAACCAAAATGTCGTCCGGACCTGTTACACCTACAGAAGTATCGAGTGATAAAAGAATCTAGTGGGATTGGAAACGGTGTACGGCAAATGGAAGATGGAGTCTTGGTCCGTATACATGCTGTCTACACTGGAAGCCCCAAACTATTGGCCCCCAGAGACTAAGCCATCGTCAGACAATAGCGATGGGCTCCTAGATTGCTCAATACACACACGTACACACACACACACACACATATTGAAGCCTGCTATAATTTGCACGTACTCACTGCCGGTGCTATGAATCAGCCACTGTGCACTTTGCACAACTATAATTCACCTTTAATTAGCCCCACAATCCTGTTTCTGTTTATTCTCCTTTCCGGTTGTTTCAGCTCTAATTCAACAGCATAACACTCCCGTGCAGCAGTTGCACTTTCCCGGGAAAAAGTTGCTCTGCCATATTTGCATTGAAGTTGCCTGAGAGCAGCTGTTACATGCAGGAGACAGTGGAGGTCCCTACCTTTAGGAACCAGTGCTGTGTACTATCGATCACCAACAGAGGGGGACATAGCACAGCAGTGGTCCACAGTTGACATTCAGGTGCTGTAGGACAGAGTGTTTCCTTCTTCCTGTCCACGCTGGAAGGAGTCGAGTGAGACCCTCCATCACTCGCATCCATCCGGTGACATGGCGGCTGCGTGGCAATCTTTATTTTCTACGAGGAAGACGGGGGAAGAGACCGAGACACACTGAGACGCTTCAGAGAGCTGCACAAGGTCGCTGTGTCTAATGGAGTGTTTGGCCCACTTCCTCCTGCTGTTGTAAATTGTCTGGTCAGATTTAAAACTGCAGCGACACTGTGTCAAATTCTGAGTGGAATCAGACTTTATCTCATGTGATCAAAAGGAAAACAATTTGTTCTTAATCAATCAAAGAAAAACCTTTCGAGAGTGGGTGAGTTTTATTAAAGTCAGATAGTTGCTCGGATGTTGAGCTGCAGCGACTTATCTGAGTTCTCTAACAAACAATCTCCAAGTCCCAGACACTGCTCTGGTCGGGACAAACAGCACAGCCCAGCACGGACGATTATTATGGGAGCTTTTGTCGTCATCGCAGACGGCAATTAGGCCGTGCCTCTCACTGCTCGTTAACTGTTGGGCCTGAGTCAAAGTGAATCCATACATGCGTCATGTGTCAACAAAGTGGAAAATAACAAATTGAAAACAGTCATCATGAAACGTGGTGGAGTGTCACATCAAGGGTAAAAGTGTTAAGATGCAAACTCATTATAGATCATTGGGGTAAGTGGGTTTGAACCAGTCAGCCATGTAAACGCTGTTACACTTCATCTCTCCCACCATTGCTCTGAACCACATTCATATATCTCTCCATGGATGGATGGATGGATAGATGGATGGATGGATAGATAGATAAATAGATAAATAGATAAATAGATAGATAGATAGATAGATAGATAGATAGATAGATAGATAGACTGAGAGCGAAACTAACTGAGAGTGCATAGGATGAAAGTGAGCGGGGGCATATCCCACCATGATTCCCAGAGAAATTTGTCTGATACCAGAGGAGTAAGCCGGCAAGGGAATTGGAATATCATGCTAATGAAGTGAGGTGGTGGGATTTTAGGCCCCCTGGAGAGTGAACGAGGGGGTGGAGGTGCATGTAGGCTGTGGGTGCACGGAAGGGGTATCGGAACAGGAGTGAGACATGAAGCAGAGCGATGGCTCCTCTACCCTTCGTGCTGTCAGAGCCGTCAAGTCGGGCCGGTTGAAAGAGATGAGCAGCAATGACACACTCTTTGTCTCCGCAAAGCAAGACGAGTGGTCCGGTTCAGAGGTGGGGGCAGGAGATGAAGAGGAGCAGCGACGGAGTGATTGGAGCAAGAAGGAGGGGTGATGGACTGGCATACACCAGATGAGTCATCCCGGCCTGGGGGGAATGATGGGTACTTCTTCAAACATCTGTCAAGTCGCATTCTTTGATTAACGGGAGGCAGAGGCTGAGGAGAGGAGGATCAGTTTATGATACAGAATGAGGTTTCTGTCAAAATGCCACACGACTTCGCTGTTAATGAAAAAATACAGTGTTCATTTAACTCTGAAATACACACAACAGCATCTGGTTTCCTCAGTTGGACTATATGTGCACCCGCAGTTGCTGTTCGCTAACATGCCCTCTGGATTAGTGTTTCTCATAATTTGAAACAGAGAAAAATCAATTCAACTTGTCGCTTTTGATTCTTTCCCCCGCAACAGACGCCGTCTCAGTCGGGCTTTTGTGGGTCTGGTGGTCGTTTAACTGCAAATAATTCCCCCCCCGCTCTGTGAAGCGTGCTGAAGTTCCGTACAGGCTTGATTTCAGTTTTACTTTTTGACACATCCAGGTTTGAATGTGGGGCATTGTCACAAAACCTTTTTTCTTGCAAATGTACTTAAGCTCCGGGCTTCCACCATATTTAAGTTGATTCTTAGTCAAACTGTTGGGAAATTGTTTTAAATCCGCGGCTCCACTCCTGCTGTTAACTTCTCTTGTCTGGATTTTGCATAGACACGATTAAGATGGATTACACTTAAATCTTTTTCCTCTTTTGCAATATGCATAGCCATCGTTCACACCACTTCCTGTCGTAATGCTGCCACCTGAGCTGCGTACCACCTGTTTGGAAAACATGATGCACTTTCTGCTTGATCGGTTCCGGCTCACAGTTTATAACTTTAAAGGAACATTAGGTCGTTTTCATACCTTTAAATAACAGCTTCAAAATCATTTTGACTGTGCACAAACTAATATTAGGGAGAATGGCATCTACATGGACGCATTGGAACTGTACGACGTACCTCATAACGACCCACTTTACTGCATACGTCACACCAGCCAAAAACAAGAGCCAAAGCTAGCAGCTAGCTAGAGGAGACAATTAGCTCGCCATTCTACGTGTGGACATCAGGACAGAGCCACCAAAGAAACAGAGGAGCTGGACATTGTCAGAAGAGACGAAGAAGAGGAGAAGAGAAAGTGACTGAATAAGAAAGCGAACATGAGTGACTTTCAGAGTATATTATACGAGAGCTAAAAGAGGCCAAAGGATGCAGGACAGATGTCGACCTGGTGCTGTTGTTGTTGGACAAATAAATAGTTAGCATGTTTGCTACGTCTTGTGCTGTGCTGCTTGCTTGGCTGCGTAAGTGAAGTTGTCGACTCCCTAGAAACCAGGTAAATCCATTTGGATAGAGGTTTGGCAATTTGATGCACATCATGCTCAGACATCGATAACTGTGTCAGCTGTTTGCTTGCTGTGTTAGCTTGTATGGAACTGTGCTACTCTGAGCTGAACGCAGCGGATGTGCAAATGTATCCCACCAGACGTCAATTGATCCTTTGGCTCCTGAGGTTGATGGTTTATTCTCCATCAGCTTGTCGACAAAACGCACGTGTGCACGGCTGTGTGCATGGGGAGGCTCAGACCGCTACAGTGATTCGTGCATCTCACCTGTAGGTGGAGCCCAAGCGTAGCCGAGAGCGAATCTTGCATCGTGCCGCTTTAAAACAACTCGATACCCCGACAGTTTACTCTTCTTGAGTGTAAGGAGTCATTTTGTGTCATTTCAGTTGTCAATTTGTGGATTTCACAGTTCAGACCAGAACCCTCCAGTCGGGGTAGCCAGTGTCCGACGAGCTGCTTCATGGCTCCACGCTGCTCTTTTGTTTCAGACTGTAGGTGACGGAGCAGACGGAGCGAGTTGCTGCAGTGGGAGCGGAGTCGCGACTTGATTTGTGTCTGCGGCGTAGCAGCCATCACTCACCACTAACTGTGTTAGCCATTAGTAACAATTAATCTCGACAAACTCTATTGGCCATTACGCTCAATACATCACACCGCGCAGACTCTGCTAACTACACACCAAACAGAACGCGGCGGCGGCGGCGCACGGCCCCGCCGCTCTGTGGGAGAAGATGAGAGATACATGTGTCATTCCACATATGGCTAAGTGGGAGAGAAAGAGAGTTACAACTGGAAACAGGGAAGGAGACAGAGGCCGGGGGGGAAGGTGATAACTCATGCAGGTCCTGTGGGACGGAGGAGCCTCTGTCAACACAGTAAATATATTCTCTGGATTTGTCATAATAGTTCATTAGTGCTGGGGAGAGATTTACGCTGGCGGCAGGGGTGAGGAGGCTGGATTAGGAAAAGATACATTTTGTTTTCCAAAATACATCTTCCTGAAACTCTCATACATAAACATATTTTTTCAAACTGCCTGACAGTTGGCAGTTTACCCCATAAACTTATTTCCATTAAGCCTTACATCCCTCTCTTTTCCTCTCTCTCTCTTTCCTGCATTTTCAAACAGTTTAAATTAGCCCCCTCCCCTCATCATTCTGCTCTTTATAACCCCCCCCTTCCCCCTTTCTCCTCTGTTGTCACCACGAATGGAATAATCTATTGCTCTTTACATGGTGGGCTGTGCATTATCTAATATAGAAGATGGGAATGTGTTGGACAGTGAGACAGAGAGAGAGAGCGATAGAGAGAGGCTACGTGTCATGACTCGTATATCACGTTGATGAGAGGCTCTGCAGTGCTGGACGGAGTTGAAGTTGGGCCATATGTGGACCGTAAGAAATCATTACTTTACTTAAAATGATAGTTCAACACTTTTTGGGAAATGCGGCTTTTCTCTTTCACTTTGGAGAGCGACAGAAGAAGATGGATTGTCAACCTTGTGTCTTTTTTGTTAAATATGAGCTCGGAGTCAGGAGGTGTTTGGAGCAGGACTAGGAAAAACACCCAGTCCTGAAAAGAAAGTTTCTATTCACACGAGTGCTGTTTATCTCGTTTCTTTAAACCGCACATGAACAGAAATTTAAAAACAACAATAAATGATTTTTGGTGTTCGATTCGGAACGTTTGGTAAGAGAAGCATCTTTGGCTGCAAAACGAGTGTGTTCAGTGAGCATCATTTTAGTTGTACATGCATAAACCTGGAAACTTTAGTGGCAACAACTTGACTGTGAAGAGACACAGTCACCGAATCCATCTGTTGGTCGCCCCGGGAACAGTTTCAGCTGATAACTTCTCCCAAAACCTTAAATCATCTACACAAACACAGTGATTTCATTCTAAACATGCCTGTTTGTTGCCACCGCTGCTGCACACCTGTGTCAGCAGCTGAGAAGTTTATGTAGACGAGTCCCTGCCGCTGCTGCTGAGCGCTGGTCACCTGATTATTCAAAGTTTTTAAATTTTGAACGTATCACGAGTCCAAATCCTTCAAAATTGAAAACTGCACGTCCTTGGGCCCTTAACAACACACTTGCCGAGTGTGAAGCTGATAACATGAACGGTTCTTGAGAAATGGGTTCCACATACAGACAGATAGAGATTTCTAGAATTCATAGACATACTGTAGATATTTGGGCATTAATGAAAAGCATTTGTCAGTTCAAGCATTTACTTTGGACTTTCCCTGCCTCAATTTTTTATGCTAAGCTAGGCTACACACAGAAACCAAGCTCCTTATGGAAGTAAGTGAACCATTTAAAGCTGCACTAATTAATATCTCCGTTTTAACAATTGGTCAATTGATTGTGTAACGTGCGACGGATCACTTCGAATGACATCCACAGAGAATTATCATTCGATCTGCAGGTCCCCCTCAGCTCCTCATAGCATTTTAGCATTTTTCAGCCCATTGATCTGGTTTTATGGTTCCCACTTTGCACTTTGCTTCGCTCTCACTGCTCCCATCAGTCTCTGTTTCTGTCGCTGCAAGAAGCAGTTTCCAGCAGAAAAAAATAAAAGGTCGGATAAAGCCGGCGCATGCAACTTGCCCAGGTCGAAGAAAGTTGTACTTGCATTAGCCAAATGCATGTTCGCCCATGTTAACTGCATGTCTGCTGGGCGTGTAAATAGGCAGACCTAGTCCATACACGTCCATTTTCGTGTTTACAGTTTATTCCACGACCCCCAGGTGGCAGAAAGAAACTATTAAAAGTGCTCGAAAGACAGAGGAGGAGGCTGACAGACAGGTTGTGGTCAAACAGACTCTTTAAAGCAGCTGCTCTGTGGAAGTCAGCTGCCTTTCAAGGAGGCAGCGATCAACACTTCTTAGTGCGAGTGCTGACACATTGGCATGAGCACTGATCCGCTCCGGCATTGCCTCGTATAGGTGTATTTCATTATTTAATTCTCGGATTAGATTAACCGTAATGGACCGGGTTCAATGACCCAAGAAGATCATTACTTATCCACCGACTCGGGCTCCGGCCTGCACCTTGCTATTCCTCAATTACCAGCTGACAGACAGGCGCGTGGAAAAAAAGGGTCACGCCAAAGCCTCTGCCTCCCCACGTATATTAGGCTGGATCTCCTTCCGCTCCCCCCGCCACCCCTTCTCCGGGACTCTCCAGGGAGCGTGGAAGAGATTGAGTGCTCCATTGTTTCTGCTAATGCGGTTTAGCTGCCTGTCAAAGAGGCAGTTGGGAACCGCTCCAGTCTTAAGCAACCGCTTGTCTCTGACAGCGACTGTGTATGTTTACGTTCACGTCGCTGGGCTTAAGTGTGGTATAGCGTGCACCCCTGTATATAATTTATATGTAGGATTAATATGCATTTTGCAAGCTGCTCTCTTAATATTTTTTCAAGCTTTTCTATACCGTATGGTCATCTGCCTCGGTTATACTGTTTCCATACTAACTTCCCCCATGGCATCCTTTACATACAGTATATATGCTTAACCATACAAATGCATTTAAATGTATTTACCCCCTATCTGCCTTTGCTCCCTGACTGCCAACCTCGCTCTCCCCCTCTTAAATAAACCAATTTAATCATGGAGGCTGCTTTGCCCTTGTGCATTCTCTCTCTCTCTCTCTCTCTCTCTCTCTGTCTCTCTCTGCCTTTTCTCTTTCGCTGTGTGTGCGTGTGTTTTGTACTTTGTGCCTACAAGTGACTGTGTGGGGGGGAGAGAGAGAGAGAGAGAGAGAGAGAGAGAGAGAGAGAGAGAGAGAGAGAGAGAGAGTCACTCACAGGCTTGTGTGTATAGCTTTGCGAGCGTGCATGTGCATCCTCCTCTTCCGCTGTCAGTGCAGGGTTCAGTGATGCCCGCCGTACTCATCCAAAATCGGTGTGACCTTGCCAGTCCGCCAGTCACTCAGCCATGACGGGGCATCTAGTACACCTGCACTCTTTTGGGCTTGCGTTTGTGTGTGTGTGAGTTTGTGTGTGTGTGTGTGTGTGTGTGTGTGTGTGTGTGTGTGTGTGTGTGTGTGTGTGTGTGTGTGTGTGTGTGTGTGTGTGTGTGTGTGTGTGAGTGCTTGCCTACATTAGAGTATGTGCATGTGTGCATGATATGTCCTCCTACTCCCTGTCTTATTTGTGTTGCTTCAACCGTGTTACCGGCAAACAAGACCCCATTTTGTCCCCCAGCATCAGATGATTAGCATCTGATTGGCCCTTTAATCCTAATGACTTTGTCCACTGCACGCTTTAACATCAGCCTGCCTTTGTCACCCAGTTCCAGCCGATAAACATTCTCCTTGCAGCCGTGTCCCGATGTGACCGCGATGGGAAACTTTTGTGTCTTCCTCATTTCCACTACTATCAAAATGTCCTGAAGCATTTATCAGGTGCTTATTCCCTTGTTCTTGATGAATGTCGAGATGAGAATATTTCTTTAACAATTTGTAAGTGTGGAGCAGAGTGCTACTGCGAAAAGACCCTAAGTGCTGAGCAAACCGTCTCTGGGTAAACAGAGATTAGACACACACACACGCACACACACACACACACACACACGCACACAGAGAGTCTCATGTGAAACAGTCCAGACTCAAGGCGCATACCAAACAATGCAGTGAGGAGCGGTGATACTGTAATTTCAGGACAGGCCCGAGTAATTCTGCCAAAGCAAATCCCGATCTCGCATCTCATCAATCATCTCTTCTTTCGAAACAGCAGCACCAGTTTTCTTCCCATTCTATTCGCTTCTGTAAACTTCCTGTCTCCTGTGTGTGTGGGGTGGGGGGGTGGGGACATTGAGCTTAATTCATTTCTGCAAAGAAGAAATCTGGCTGCCGGCCCTTCAGTGGCAAACAGGAGCAGCATCTCCATCATTCTAATATTAAAATGGCCCGCGTCCCTCCCTCTGCCCCTCATCCGCTCTGGCTGGAACGCCCCGGGGGCCATTTGTCACACAAACAGCATCTCATATGAGAGTGGGGTTGACATCAGTCCACCAGGAAAGACAGATGACACATTTCACTACACCTTTATACAATTGCCAAGGCTTGTCCGTCAAACTACTGCCAAGAAGAGGAATGAGTGAAAATCCAGAGGGTCAAGGCACAAATTAAATGAATATTGGTTCTGATTAATCAGGGTTTTTTTTTCTTTTTCTTTCCTCCGCTCTTTACTCAGCTGCCACCTTCTTTCCTCTCTTCATTTTTTATCTCTGTAATGGCTTTTACAGACCCAGCACACCCACTTCACTGTTGGCTCAGAAGCCATTATATGTGGAGGCTAGATGTGTTCTTGGATAAGACATCAGAGATTGTATTTAATCATTTTTTGTGTCCTGCAATGCGGTCCTGATATTGCTCTCAGACGAACACAGCGGACACTGGTGGGCATTTACACTCTGATCACCGCAGAGGACTTTATCAATTAGCAGACTTGTCAGATACGTGGATCTATACTTTTGAAGCCTGTGTAATCCTAATTGCCCGTCCTGGTTTTACAGATGTGACTTCTTCTTGCAGCAATTGCACAAATCTGTAATTTTTCACCTCATTGAATTCTGTTTTATACTAAGAATTCCAATTTGTAAAGTGTTTTTTTGTGTGTTTGAAAGTGAAGGGTAGCTGTCAAAATGATGATTAACAAATATATCTTTTTTATAAATAAACGATGCAGAACTGTGGAGAACTGGAGAATTAGAAAATCGGCATCACTGGTGTGCAGAGGAGATTTTCTTTCGTTTTAGTTGAAACTCTTCTTCTTTCTTTTTCTGCTCCCTCCATCCTGCCAACCGATATAACTGATGGAGGTAACAGGAGGGCCGGTGTGGAGGAGGAAAAAGGGGCAAAGGGGGAATAGTCTAAACGGGAATAATAGATGGACGGCCAGGGATCACCAGGAGACATGGGGGCCGCAGAGCTGACAGTGGATCGTCTGAATCAGGGTTTCTCAAGGACTTCTGTAATTCACAGTTTGATCTTGGCCCGGGGGCATCGTGCGGAGACGGATGGCGGTGGAGAGGAGTGAAGGAGGAATGTGGAGGAAAAGACGGAAAGGAAGGGAGGAAGGAGGTTCCCACCGGTGCTAAATAAATTGGGGGAGCAGCCTGGTATTTTAGGAAGGGGAGATGGATTGGTGGCTAATACAGTGCAACTACGGTGACAAATTGGGCCCTGTTGTTTTTCAGGAAAGCAGGTGATGCCTGATGCTTCCCTGTTATTAAAGTGTTCGGCGACGCCAGTGCTGACAATTAATGAGGCCGTGGGGGGGGCGTCCAACACGGGAGATTAATGTTGGATTTTAAAGCTAGCAGTGTATAAATCAAACCTCAAGTTGCTAATTCGAACTGCATAGACTGAATTGCTTATTAAGTTAAAAACAACCCAAATGTTTCTTGGCACAGCCGTTAAAAAAGCTCTTGTTTAATGTATTTCCTCAAATCGTGACTGGGGCTTTTATTTACCTCAGCTGTGGAAGGTGTCAGCAGAGGCCGACCTTTATTTCTAATTCCCTTTGCTGCTCCAGTTTGCCTTGTTAAAGTTATTGCATCATGTTGTTAATACAAACTCAACACACCGTGAGCATTTCAAGTTAAAAGCCCCAAAGCAATTCAGTGGAGAGAAACCTTTCTACTCTCAACGGGGCTTTTATTGTGAAATAGCTGCAGGTGTATATGGATGAAGGATGACAAAGTGGATTCACACAGTTACCCCAAGTGAGTGAAACAGAGCAATAACAGTTATAGAAGTGGTGGGGGGGGGGGACATCCCACCTCTAGGTCATATACTGACCAAGATACAATTTCATCGGGAATACAAAAAATAAAAAATCTCTTGACAGCAATAACCTTTTAATGTGAAAAGAAAATAGTGGAATAACCTGAATTATCTATATTCTGAAAAGTCAGAATTTGAAAAACTTCCTTCCAGAAGATGATACAGGTTAGAACCATCTTTTATTCTGACATCATAAAAAATTAATAATTTTGTCAAGTGGTTGCAGTTGTAAGTTCAGTGCACATCAGTTTTTAGGTTGATTGTACTAATTATTTTTCAGTAACTTAACATTTATTTAAATATATATGTAGGTTTGATAACACATTGAATCTGTTAAATAAGCCAGATTGAAACATAATATTTACGACTACAGGTTTAATGTGGAACCAGGAGTTTGGAGTTTATCCGCCCTTGATTTTGAGGGCGTGCCTCTATTATCTTTTGTGTTGGCCACGCCCCCCCGGCCATTATTGTAGACCAGGCGTTGAGAAAATAGTTAAAGTGTCCACAGTGACAACAACTGACCTATCATCATACTAATTCAATAGTCCTCTCTGTTTTAACTGTGCTGCAGCAACTTTATTGATTGTAAAACAACGGAGCACTAATTGTCTCTTCCCTTCGCAGTGTGTTTAAGTCTTGAGAGGATCACGTCCTTATCAGCGCGGAGCCAGGCTCCAGGAAACGGTGCTGGAGTCTCGCACAGCGGCACACTCCAGTGGATGTATATGCACATCTAAATAGGCACATGAAAACAAAGGCAAGTATGTTCGCATATCTACAGGCCGCACATGCACACACGCATTAGATGGACACACGGCAACAAAGACCCACATGAACAGGCAGGGGCCTACCTGCGAGACGACCACCCCACAGGCTGTTTCCACCGGTCCGGTCTATGCATGTGTGTGTTTGAATACCTCAAAGACTGGTTGCTGTAGCCCCACCACGCCGCTCGCTCTGCAGCCCTAAGCTGCGAGAGGCAGAAGAAAAGGGATTTGCGAGTTCACCAATGCTGAAACGACTGCGATGCTTTGGCGCGTTCTGCTCGTGTGGGATTTAAGTGGCTGAGAAATTCGAGGACAGTTTTTACTCCTCTGATTCAATCCACCGACTGATCTGTCTTTGGCAAATCTAATACACGAATGCAAGATTTAAAACCTCAGGGACGAACGAAGCTCTCGACTACTTCCCCTTCAGCCGCTTGTAATAAAAAGTGTCATTGTGGGGGGGGGGGAAATACCTCCCATAGCCAAATGGGTGCAATTTACAATGTATTTGTATATCATGAACCATGCATGCATAGCCAGTACTCAGCCTCAAGCGAAAAATAAAAGTTTAACACTGTGTATTTACGAGGCAATTATACCATACATATGGTGAAAAAGCAGAGGTAATCATTTATGGCTGCAGAAATTTCTACATTACGGTGTTTTTTCTCTCCAATGAATTTACCCAAAGTGTCAGTTCCAGTGGTTTTTGCTTATCCCTAAGCCCGGACCAGCTTAGACTGATAAGGAGCTAGCCGAGGGTCATCAGCCTCTTACGCTCTGTAGCCCCCCCCCCCCCCCCCCCCCCCCCCCCCCCCCGTGTGTGTATGTGGGTCCATATATGGACGTGTGCAACCGAGCATTTCAATGCCGTACATTATGTGCATGTGTGCATGTCGATATTCATTATGTGCCGGCGTATACACAAGCATTGTGTGTTTTGCCGGCAGTGCTGATGTTGAGCATATATATAAATTGAGGTTAGGGATCTGGTTTATCTCAGCTCTCCCTTGCTATTATAGAAATCCCTCCCTGACAACATTCAGGGGACCAATCCTATATACACTGCACCTACACTGAGATATGGTCACTTACAGGTAAATAAGATCAGGCCTTTCCCCTGTGCTGAAATCCCCCAGTGTGTGCATTCCTCCGTATTACTGCACTTTGTGTTCTGTGCTGAGGTTTATGACCCTAGTTACTGCACTCGGCTTTTGGTTTTACTAACTTTGAGATTCCCAGTTCGACTGTTATTACAGTGACTCTAATTGTTTCTTCTGTATTCTACACTGTACTTTTCTTTATTCTGTGTCAGTCACTGTCTCTTTTATCTTCCTCCATGTTTCTGAGCTCATAAAAATTAGATGTCAAACAAGAAAATCAAGATGACATGAAAACCGGAGGGACCAGTGTGTAAATTTGTGCCCATGTTTTTTTTTGCGATAACAATTGCAAATCTGTGTGCACAGTTCCCCCCCCCCCTTCCAACCCTGAGGGGGGGCTCTTTAAAACTCTGAACAAAGTGCTAAAACCACACAGAACAAGTTGCGCTGCAGGCCGAATGCAGAACTTTTATTTGGTCTCAAACTCCAACTTTTTTTTTTTTTTGCTTGTGAAGAAACACCAAATTCAGTTAGTTCGGGGCGTTCTGGAGGAACTTGTGCACAGAAGTTAGTTAGAAAAGGGCTGAGACACAGTTGGGAGTGTTGATTCCACACCAACGACATTATGTCAGGGAGAACTTGTTTTTAATCAGACATACAGTATGTTTACCGGCCTGAACACAGGGACACTGAGGTGGGCTGTGAGTGCTGTAACTGCTTCTACAAAGGGGGGAGGATACAAAACTCTAATCTAATGTGACCTTCTAAAGTCCTCTTAACATTTCATTCAGTGTATTTAGTATATTTAATAACATTAGACGCCCATTTAACTTGTTCACAATGCAGGTTACTTGTTTTAAATGTGTTAACTGTACAAGTGAGAATTTTAAAACACGACACAAGGGAGATCAAGGCGACAGTTATTGAAACAAGTTTATTTGCATTGACAGTAGATGAACTACTCTACTCTACTACATTTCCAAATTGATATTTCCATGCTCCATCCTTCATTAAACAAATACATACGTATGAACCCCTGTTTCCAGCCTTTATGCAAAGCTATGCCAACCAGCAGCTGTCTCCAACCACTTAGAGGGATAGGAATGGAATCAATGCAGTGGCGGATCTAGGATTTTTCTTAATCAGGGGCCATTAAGGGGCCACAATTTACTGAGAGGGGCCAATTATATGTCCAGCGTCCATGCACAATCCCTAATTCAGCAAGGTCTATATTTAAGTCCTTACTTTACTGTTAGCTCTGTAGCTTTGAGCAAAGACACACAGAATCTAACATATTCAGAAAAGTGTTCCTTACTTAAGCACATAATGTACATAAAAGAAGCTTAGAGAATAAAAAATACTTAACAAATGTATTGTTGACAGTAAGTGACTCGTTTCTCAGATTAGTGACAGGCTGGGGGCACTTTAGGGGCCAATCAGATTTCAGATGGGACCAGTGCCCCCCCTGGCACCAAAACTAGCCCCTCCCCTGTATTGATCTTCTTTATCTATGTCTCAGCAAGGAGGAGAGGAGAGGAGAGGAGAGGAGAGGAGAGGAGAGGAGAGGAGAGGAAGACGAGA
>NC_047172.1:6000369-6117869 GCF_009819705.1 Hippoglossus hippoglossus | reverse complement strand
CACTCAGCATCATGTCAGTGAGGAATAATGCTCTCTGACATATTAAATATTAGTCCAAAGGGCTTTCTCTCTGAAGGGTGCATGGCTGTGATATAGCTACTGTCTTAATTCCCTTCTCAACAAGAGCAAACATGGCCTTGAGCGAGGCAGTGGCTGCTCAGCGATCATCTCAGTGGTCGGACTGTGATCTTTTTTGACCCCTCTAGGATTAAAAATGAATGAAAAGCATCATGTGGGCTGACTACAGCTGAAGTATCTCCTGGTGTATTGATACAGATTTACCCTCCTTAAACAAGCGGTTCACTTGTGGTGAAAGCCTATGAGCAAACAAGAAGATCCGAAGTGAAGCCCACAACAAATCTTTTCCGGCATATTTAGCAGGGGAACATGAAGTCGTGAGATGCGACTGCTCATTTCCTCCGGTTTAATAAACTGCTCATGACATTTCTTATTAATTTGCGGTGTGAAATGATACAAATTCATCGTAGCTTATTCAGCTTATTTGCTAAATGTTTTCAATAAGTTTGGAGGTTTATGAGCTCAACATTACATAACTGAATTAAACGTAGCCCATGGGGCAGAATGCAGATGAACCGGGGAGGACACATTTTAGATTCTTTCCGCTCCGCTGCCGTACTTACGGGGGAATACTGTAACCAAAACAAATTGCTTCCTTGTAGCTATCCTGCAGTACTAATGCGGGATAGCTGCACGCAAGGCAGAATTTTCTACAATGGCCAACACTGCAGGCTCGTTTCCAGTGAATTTAATAAATATCTGCTGCACAGCTCAAAATGTCAGGCAACTTAAATACATACACACCAAGGAAGCACAAAAAAATCCACTTTGCAGACTCTGCTTTTTTATTGTCTATTCCCTCTCTGCTGTCTTTCCTGATCTGAGTCGGCATGTGTGCACATGTGTGTAGAGCTCTGGATGTGCACCATGCCTCAGAACGTATGTGTGTACTTTGTGTACTTTGTGTGTGTGTGTGTGTGCCTGCAGGCGATTCACGGTGTGTTATCTTGATTGCAGGAAGCTTGAGCTCGCAATCTGGCTACTCGAGCATTTGCATCTCTGACGGCAGCCATCCACCTGTTGTGAACGCCGACAGCACAGAAGGCTTTTCCAAGATCTGGGAGGGAAGAGGGAGGAATCATCACGAACACAGACTGATCACTTCTGATGTCTCGCCATGACGCCAGCGGGAGATTCGTGGCCGCACCCCAACGTGAGATCCAAAAAACTATAGAGGGCAAAAACTTGAACTTTCGCCTCCTTTCACTTCTTCTGGACAGCAAATAAAACACACACACACACACACACACACACACACACACACACACACACACACACACACACACACACACACACATAAACACACACTTACAGATACCCGCTGACCTAACACAAACACACTAATACCTGCAGACAGCCAGCAGGGCTTAAAACCTACACACATACACAGGCCAGAGGCTGTTTGCTAACATGTGATTAGTGATGACTTCTAGGAGTTAAACTAGCCTCTGGTGGCACGCACACGCACGCACGCACACGCACACACACACACGCACACACACACACACACACATGCACACACACACACACACACACACACACACACACACACACACACACACACACACACACACACACACACACTCTCTGGTAAGTTAAAGAGGTTTTCTGCCCTGTGGTTGTCCTTGGGCAATATCATCACAGAGAGAATCAATAGAGCCATCGCTCAGGGTGAATGGAAAGAAAGAGAGAGACATTGAGAAATATCTACGAGGAGAGAGGGGTGGGGGGGGTTGTACAGAAAGATTGGGGGGGGGGGGGGAGGAAGAATAATAGATGTGAGGCAGCGGAGGTGAGGGAGGGAGGAAGGGAGGAAGTGCTGGAGCGAGGTAGAAAAAGAAAAAAACTGGAAAGTGCGTAAAAGAGTGTATCATTAGAGCGAGTGAGTAGGAGAGTATCACAGAGGGATAAGAGGAGGAGTGAAGAAGGGAGCAGGCAAGAGCATTCGAGGCAACAGAGTACAAAAGGAAGCCGGAGACGAGATGACAAGGATGGATGGAGGAAGCAAATGAAAGAACAGATGAGAGACGGAGGGAGCAAATAACAGGGTGGGTATGGAAACAGGATTAGCGAGCGAACAGGTATAACCGAGCACGTAAAAGAGTGTGAGAAGGGACGGAGAGATAAGGAGGGAAGAGTGAAGTGCCATAAATGAGTATTGTGATGAGGTAAGAAAAAGAGAAGACAGGAGGAAGAGAAAGACAAAGAGTAAAGTCGGGATTGAGAGAGAAGGGGGGTGGGCGAGGGAAGCAGGGAGGAAGCAGGGTGAGAAAGTTCACAGGGAATGGAGGGAGGACAGAGGAAAAGAAAGAGTGATTAAGCGTTTGAGTGAGCCGGTGATTAAGTGAGAAAAAGACTGACCCTGCAATCAAGTTTTGTCAGATTTATGGCGGCTGTACATGAATGACACTTTATTAGGTCTCAGGATCAATCTGTGATGTGGGTGCTCGTGACAACATGGCCGACCGGGGGGGTGGATTTCTGCTGGAGCAGTAATAAATGTCAGAGAAGTCGAACCCGGCAACAAATTAAGTACACAACATCACATTTCTTCCTTTATTAAAAAGTACTTTTTTTTAAAGCTGCACTTATCAGCCTTATTAAGCAGATTGGGATCTTTCAGCTTGTTGTTTTGGTTTTATTGGTTTTACCTGCAACTTCTGCTATTTTAATGTTTCGGCGCAGTCTCACTTTATTTGACAGGGACAGTGCATTATAATAAGATTCCTCAAAATATTTCATCTGTTGTCCCTGGTCAGGCCAATAAAAGCGCAGATGTTAAGGATAAAAGCCGTGAAAAATAAAGAGTCACAAACAACCTTGAAAATCACCATGGCACAAACTAGATGGAGATTTAGCTCGTAAAGGAGAATTTCAGTATTTTTCAACCATGGGCCTATGTTTATGAGTGTGAAATGAAAAATAAAAACTTCTGGAAATGGTCCATTAGATCGACTCCAACATGGTCACACTGGCTGCAATGTAATCTAACTGGGCAACAGCGACAGTCCATGAAATGTCCAGTAAAAGTTCTTTTTTTTTAAAGGCTCAAATAGTTATTGTGGGTCTTTGCTAAGAGTCTGCAAGATATCTCTAGAGACGTGGCAACGTTGGCTCAGAGAGAAGGCAATGCCCATTGTAAGAACAGTATTTCCCTCAGGAAATGCAGGAGGGCTAAAAGGAGCCGACTTCCATCGATCCAATCGACAAAACTGTTTATTATGTGTGCTGGGCGTCCGAAAAAGGAAATGTTTGTTTGACATATCTACATTATTATGGGAAAATGAAAGAAAAAAGCTGTGCTTACAACTTTTTCTGGTTGTCTTGAAATGAAAAAATAAATCAGTTGAAGCTGCTTAATTTAGCACCAGGCTGGAAACAGTGTTTGCTGGTTTTAAATTTTCAAATTTCCGCTGGTGGGTGCGTTCAGAAGTTTGCGTTGTTGCATCTTTATCCTCAACCAACAATAACAGGTGCAGGGGTTAAAGTGTAAGTGTGTATTGTTTGGGGGGGCATACATTTTCTCTTAACATCTGATATAACCAACGATTGACTATGTAGTAACTAATCCACTGCTGAAAACTATACTATTATTGGTCAATTTACCTTTGTCTGACCATAAAACATAAGAAGTCAGAGTCTGGACATGGAGAAATCTCTGATTCAAGTGTGTTAGGAGGAGAGACCGGAGTTCAGGGGAGTTGCGGAGGTGGAGGTGGAGGAGCGAGAGGTGGGCGGAGTGGACAGTGGAGCCTCTGTGATGGTGTAATTACATCGGACTCGTCCCGGCCAGGAGGACAGCCTGCCTGTCACCAGCTTCATTAGCGGGTCTCATGTTAAAGCAATGACAAATGGCCGACACGGCGAAGGGACTGATTAGATTTGAATAGATCATAGAAGACACAGATTAACTCATATTAGCCTCAGACAGGAGCCCCCATTATCACCCGGCCGGCCTGTGCTCCCGCTGTGAGGTGAGCTCAGGCTCCCCGGCCTTCATCCTCCTCCTCCTCTTCCTCCTCCTCCTCTCTCCCGTATTATACATTGCAAAGTGCTGTAAACGCTTGGGAAGAGGCACAGTGGCCTACATTAATGTAATCCCCTGCACCTAGCACCGCCAGCTCAGCACTGTACAGCCTCTCCTACGACAATGGGAGTAATGGGCACGACTCTCACCTATTACCGCAGCTCACTGTTGGCCAGGGGGACATTAACCTGTGGAACTCAACATGTACATCTTCGTCACCACGACAGTCTGCTGCAGTCAGATTTCTTCCCCCAAGGAAGCGTGAGGGAACCGATCCAGGAATGTAGGCTGCATCTTTACTGCAGTTCCAAGGGATTCTCTATCGCAGAGCCAGAGTTTTGGGTACATTATTTCTTTTTTCTTTTTTCCTGCAGCTCAGGAAAAAGTGCAGCTGCAAAAAACAGTTGCAAGGTACAGCTTATCTTTTTACCTTTTAAAAAAAAATGTAATTAACTCGCACATCCCTCAGGCATGAAGTGAAAAACACACACCCAATTAGTTTCCACATATCAGGTCGATCAAAGACAATTTGCTCTATATTTGTTTATGGATCGTAGAGATACACATTCTCTACTGAAGCAGCGCTAAAGATTAGCATTTATCTCAATCAATCTGCAAAGAGTGTGTGTGAAAAACGGGGGCAAATATAGTGGATCAAAGCTTTAAAATGTGGTGATGAAACGAGGAGGCTGCTGATGAAATGAAGATGTCAAGCTTCTTGAGAAATATAAGGCAAGAACTAAACTCCGATAAACTTAAACTAAACTTTGGAAATGTTAGATCAAGTGGCCTCTCTGTAAATTAAAAAAATGATTCTGGGAGCAATTGATACTGGAGGTGATAAAAACCATGATGTGATGATGTAATGACCTTTTAATACTGGATCCTATACATTTTATAAATTATGCATGAGGACGTGTGCAGCACATGTTAAACATCTTATATCACTGTCAAATTAAATCTGACGCCCTGCTGTAATTACGCCTCACAAGGGGGGGGGGATTGACTCACGCTGGTCTTCTTGTTACTGCCGATCGTCGGCGCCTCTAAACTTAAGATCACATTCAACCCTCATCACTCGCCGCAGCGTGGAAACAGCAGTGCAACGTGTCACTCCTCCGCCTCCATGTCATTTCTCTATGTGCAGATTTTTTAAAGACGTTTTTACTTAAGAGGATAAATACGTCGGAAGTGATTCTTAAGCTTTTCGTTCATTCTGCCATTTCCCTGCGTGTGAAACTCTAAAAGCTTTAATTCAGCTGCAGCCTTCTTCCAGTTATGTGCTATTAAAATTATCTCCGCCAATCTGACCCGATCACATAATTGGAAAATGTTTTGCATGTGGTTTTTATTGTTGAGATAATGAGTCTAATTTGACCGATTGGACGAAGATGACTTAGTCCAATTTAGAAAATGTGCTGGTTTTCTTATCAATAATTTAAAGTAGCATTAATTTCCCTTCCATTACATTGACATGAGTCACATTAGCAAATTGATGTCTATTTTTACTTCCAAGCACAGACTGTAAATAAAGATGGATGATGGGAGCTGCCATCTTGTGCTGATGGTATCATTTGGAGCCAGAGCCAGATTAACCCCCGTTACCGCCATAATGGAAGGAATTCTGTGGGAATCGTTGCAAAGAAAGTGAGAGAAAAAAGATTCCATTTATTCAGAACAACTCCAACATTGAATAAGTTCTTCATTGGGAAATAGGTGAAGTCGATTTTGCGTAATTCTGCAACTAACAAACAAATGGACAACCTCAAAACAAAACACAACCTCCTCGACTGAGTTAATGAAAATCAAACATACTGGAAAAATGAACACAACAAACATTAGTGTGAAAATAACTACCTGAAATTTATTTATTAAATACTTTTGACTTCACGTTTTGACGTGACTTTTAAGTCCATGTCCCATCCATGAACATGGAGGAGGTCTGGTTTATGACCTATACTGCAGCCAGCCACCCGGGGGCGATCAATATGATTTGGCCTCACTTATGGGGAGGAGTGATGCTGTTAGTCTTTCTATAAAGTCTATGTATTTGGAGCCGTGTTTCAGGTTAAACCTTTCAATGTAAGTCTCTACCAGCTCCTTTTTGTTTGATTGTGTTACAAAGTCTGAAAATGTGTGTGTGTGTGTGTGTGTGTGTGTGTGTGTGTGTGTGTGTGTGTGTGTGTGTGTGTGTGTGTGTGTGTGTGTGTGTGTGTGTGTGTCTCTTTGGTCCCATGTAGGTTTAACATCGAGTCAATCAACACAACCTCTCTATGCTCAAAGTCGTGAGAATAAATCCAACATTATAATTTCAGTGTTTCACATTACACGCATTTGAATTCAATGCGAATGTACAAATATTGATTCGTGCAGCTTTAAATCGGACTTGACAGAATTTTTGCTTTGATCGTGTAAATAAAAGAACTTGTCAAATCATTACTGTCGCAGCCATATGGCCACTGTTGTCTTTTAATTCTTGCTGGTGAGAGAATAACTCACACAACTGTCACACAATCCCCTCCGGTGATGTCGTGATTAAATAAAACACTTAATTTGAACTGAGCGAGTCTTTTTTCGTTATGCGGGGAATGCAAAGACTGGAGTCACCATGGGAAATTTCAGCAGCCAATAAAATCGAGTTTGTGACAGAATAAGACGGACTACAATAAAAGTCAAAAGCCTCGATGTCAGTGTTTTGTCCATATAACCAATGAGACAAAACGTGTGCAGACGATAAGTCCACTTCTCCAGCGCGCGGATTTCTTATTCACCATCATGTGCGATTCATTCATCCAAGTTTTTGAAGTAACTCTGCGTTTCCATCTGTTTCTCCAGCCTTGTTTTCTTTCCACTGAGTTAATGACAAAACAAACCACAACACGCTGTCGGCCAAACACAAAGAAAGCATCTGTCACTCCTCCTCTGTCTTTTGTGCACATCAGCAACAGGTGTTACGCGCTCATCGGAGATAAAAGAACACGCACAAAAAAATATCCTCATTTGTCTTTTGATGCATGTGCGTCTTTCCTCTGCTGCTCAATGATTCGAACGAGGCTTTGACGCGTCTGAAGCCATGTTGTGATAATCAAAGACCAAGCAGGACGACAGGAGGGAGAACCACAGCAGAGGAGCTCCAGGTGAGCCCTAACTTCCACCTTGGGAAAGTTTAAATGATTAACCCCCCCCCCCCCTCCCCCCCTCCTCCGCCATCCTGCTGCTCATTATACAGCTTGTCCCACTATTGGGCCTCATCATTTTCTATAATTGCCCCCATTGGCCGGACTCCTATCTGGCCCATTTTATCCCATTCTGCTGAGAAATTAAGGCATTCCTGCAGCGACCCTGACCCGTCCCAGGCCCCGTCGTTTGACTGACAGCCCATTAGCGGGCCATTGATTGGTTGAATCTTGGTATGTGCGAGCCAACCTAATTAGGAGCGAGTCCCTCCCATCTGAATGTCAATTGAGGCCCCCTCAGAGGAAACAAAAAGTGCAGGGCAAATTAGGCGTTTCTAATCCCGGGGAATGAGACTGCTGTTTTTACACAACAAGATCAGTGTAATTTACAGTACACAGGCTCTTACAACAGCAAATCACACACACACACACACACACACACACACACACACACACACACACACACACACACACACACACACACACACACACACACACACACACACTTAGATAGTGTTATGTAGAGTCCAATATAATATGCACATTTTAATCAGTCCGAGCGTGCAACTACGCAACTGCATACTCACTTGGGTATTGGCTGTGCGTTCCCTCTGTCTTCACATATATACATTACATTAATTGAAACATCGCCAGAGGTCCTGATTAACGTTTCACGCCAGTCACCTGCACAAACCTTCAACGTCTCACAGGGAGGTGATGGAGCGGGCACACACAAACACACTCCTCGGTACGGTTCATATGCGAACACTTCCTCCTCCAATGTGCCTCCTCCTCTCTCGGTCACTTTAGATGTGTGTGAGTGGACTTTAGTTTCTTTGAACACACATTCATGTTTAAAACACAAGACACGATACCATACCACAGATATGACACAATAAGATAAATTCAGTTAGACAAGTCATGTTCAAATGTTTATTGCAGCAGTAGAACATGTTAGCCACAGGTGGATGCTGGGGGGTTGGAGGGGCTGAAGCAACTGGCAGGAAAACCTGACACAGCAGCGGGGGCAAGCAAAGGGAGTGATGGCTAATTTTCTCTCCTTCAAAAGACCCCCTAATGGAGTGGGCGTGTATTATAGATGATTGTGTAGAGTGAGGTATGTCACATGATGTATGTCACATGTTGGCTGCCTGAACGCATCGCTCCATATGAGATAAGTGCGTGCATTTTTTTTCTGGAAGCTGCTTTTATCTACGAAACATTTCAACACTTTATCTATATACAACTACAACACGGGGACTCAGAGCCCATCGGCCATTGTCTGAAGATAAATTAGCCTCTAGGGGCAACAGCCAATATTTTGAGGCGTCCGACAGCGGCTATCCGAGTCGAGACTCCATCTTCCGCTCGCCTTACACCACACAACTCTGACATTTCTCCACACGAACACAAACACTGTTACTTTGTGCAGGTGTTTTAGGCCCAGACGACATTTTGGCTAATCTCTATTTACAGCTATTTCTATACCAATGCAGATTAATTAAAAAGCCAGGAGTCGATGGTTTTCGCTCAATGTGTTCCTCCTCTCTCGCTCTCCGCACGGGCCGTTCACCCGCAGGCAACCAAAGCCTGCTCCAACGTGATTGGTCAAACTAAAAAACCAGAAGGCTTGAAAATCTTGTCCCTTCACCTCCTGATTCTGCATATTCACATGCAGAATCTATTTATAGAGATTCTATCTGTGCTAATCAGTGCAGCTCTCCACCACAGATGGTCGTAGACTGAATCTACTACTTTCCTGCCATTACTCATCTTGCCTTCTCATCTCCTTTCGTGCAGTAACAACAACGTATTCTTCCCAAAACCCACCTTGGCAGCTGTAATGGGTTTGTGAACTCAGTCATGAAAATGGAAGTCGTACGGTCACAGGAGAGATCGAGATGGTTTTTTGTTTTTTTTACCATAGACGAGAAGCTAATGAGATGTGCTGCTGATGAGGTTTTTGGTTTGAAAAATCGGAGCCACAGTCGATGACAGCTCGCTTGGGATGCGAGTGATTGGGATCGTGAGTACGATCCGTTACACCTCAGATATTGCTGTGGAGTTTTAAGTGTGACTTTCTGCACATTTCCACTGTGGGATTTCTTTATGCAGCGGATCTTTGTGCAGAGCTACTTTTCCAGAGTGTTTGTTTTGTTTGTTTGTGTCTGAGGGTCCAAGGTCTTTTTGAGGACACCAACCTAACTTGATTTGCTGATCAGCTTCAATTCACAGCGGAAACTCGGGGGGGGAAAGAACAGATCGGGAAAAAAAGCACAGTGGCCGGCATGAAAACACAGTCTGCGAGTATAATGAAATTCTCAAGGAGACATATGCAATATTGACACCCTGTTTTTGAAAGGAAAATACATAATTAAAAACAACACATCCGACAATAGCCCACCTTACTCTGCTGCATTTTAATATTTTATTTTCATATTCCCCTTTTAAAAGCTTGTTGTGTGAAATTATTTAACACACAAATAACATTTCTTCGTCACGATTGGCAGCTGAGAGTTTTGTGTGTTGACTGAATTTCCCCTGGATGTTTGGTTTATATATTTAAACATCTAGTTGTAATTGGACGCTTTGCACTGGTTACATTTACATATATTTAACTCACGGTGCATTTTAGCCACCGAGGAATCTGCAAGAGCCTATTTACACAAAACCTTTTTCATATTAGAAATGATCCACAACGTTTTGTTTTACATCCTTCTTAACTGATGATGTAATTAGAGTCTGCATTAATGCTCAGTGTTAGCAACAGCATGCTAACAGGCTCAAAATGACAGTGATAATTGCTGATCTACACTATAAAGTGCAGCTGAGGTTAAAGGAAGTGACATCAGTTGCGGGTGTTTGGTAAAAACCCAACGTACTGGACAAATTGACAATTGAACCTGATGATGCTGTTAAGGGAAAAGTTAAGGTTAAAAGTTATTTGAGGTTTTGTTTATATGTTCATATCTCTCGCTACGGCTGCATCTATTCTCAATGATTTGTTGGAATGTCATGGTCACTGGACATATATACCTTCAGGATGCCTCTGTACAAACTGAATACTTTCCATTATGTAAGGAGAGAAGATCAGATAAAACAGTTTTGATCCACCCACCAGGGGAATGCACTTGTTACAGCAGCCAACAAGTAAGAATGAGGTATAGACAACGGAATGAAAATATAAAAAGGCAAGAGAATGAAAATTCTCCGGAGCATCAGCCAGAACCCATGGTAACCCGACCCCGGATCACTGAAGACTCTGCTGCTAAAGTCACAGTTGTTCCTTTGTCTGTCCTCAACAATAAAGAATCAGACAATCATTGAATGGCTGTAAAACATCTTACTACGCTGTAAATGTCATTGATTGTTTGAGTCTGTCAGTCAGTGTTTGTACCAGACTTCAAAAATCCTCAGTGAGACAATTCTATCACCTGAGCGCTCGAGCAGTGAGTTAAAGACAAAACAAGGAAATCTTGGCACATAATGGAACACACACACACACACAGACACACACACACAAACAAACACACTTACACACACACACACGCACACACACACTCATGATGCGTTCACTTTACCACACACATGTTACCATACATAGTACACACTCACAGACACTTACAGCACACAAAACCACTTTGAAAACAGAGGCGTGCACACACACACACACACAGACACACACAAACACACACACACGCACGGAGCTGCTGTTGCTTCCTGATAAGTTTCTCTCTCCTCAGCCCAGTGTCTTTGTACATCAGGGGGTGCACAGAGGGAAAAGAACTGAAGGAAATGAACTCATGTCGTTAATTTGTTTCAACTGGAGACACAGAGCACACCAGCATCGAATCGTCCCTAAACAGTCCTGCTCTGCCACAATTGTGTACCTTCTCATGCTCCACACAACCCCTTCCAGCTTTGTTACACTCGATTATTTGTCTTTCTTTCTTTTCTCTTCCCCTCCTTTTTCTTCTGCCGGCCCTTCTCTCTGTCTCTGTCTTGCTCCCGGTTAGTGAGCATTGTGCTAAAAGGTGATATTAGTGCCTTTAGTGCTGTGCCAGGAATACTAAGTCACAGCTCTCTGGCATTTCTTCAGAGTCTGTGCTACCTGGGCCTGCACGGCCAGATTATTTAGGATTACATTTAGACACACACCCACACACACGCACAGACTACTCCCCCGACAGAAGAGCACTCACCCTTACTCAAATTGGCAGTTGTTGTTGGCTCACCCTTCAGCTGAACCGCTATGTCCTCCTGCAGTCTTTTACCAGCGTAATTGCAGTTTTGGTTGAGGAATGAATCACTGATGTGGTTTAATGCTGTGTCTCGTATGTTTGTGGGGCAAATTGCAAACGTGCGTTCTTCCCCACAAAATCTTTAAAAAAAGGGAGAGCGAGGAAGTGCGAATGAAAAGATCAGAGGGATGAGGGGGAAAGGCGGCAGGAAATAGGTGGAGCGGGGCTGATGAACGAAAAAAAGGAAACGGATGAATTGAGGGACGTGTGCGCGTGTAAAATGCAAAGACAGAGGGCAGGTACAGGAGGAGGCGCAGAACAAACAGAGGGCAGGAGGTGATGAGCGAACAGGAGGAGGGATCTCACACAGTGAAAGGGAGACGCAGCCCCTGCAAGCGAAGATGAAGGGCTTCTTTAATTGGGTTTCCGATGCCTGCTTAATCCTATTCTCCATATTAATCCCTTACAATGTACATAATCAAAACAAATACACCCGGGGGGGAGAAGCTGTTAATAGGAAACAGTAATACAGTTAAAGAATGCATGTGGGACACCTGTGTACAAGCTTTGGGGACAAACTGAGGACATGTCCCAGCCATCGCTCTCCCTCTGCAGGGACTGGGCGCCATTTGGGTTTTTGCAATCACATTGTAGATTCCTGAAATGCATTTCGCGGCTGAAATGTAATTGCACTATTATTCTATTCCTGAAAATTGCTTTATATCTATGCAACGGAGCAACAAGTGCCAGCAGTCACCTTCCCCCCACGAAAATGAAATGGAAAATATATATATATATATATCCGAGCGTACCTTTGTTCAGCTGTGTTTATTCCTGCTGCTGGCAAAAATATCTATTTTCTGCGCTCCTGGTGTTACTATTCGTCATACTGCTACTTACCAGCCTCGAGAGTCTGTGTCTATACTTAACAATGCTTATAATTCATTTCACAGTTAATTCTACTCTCTCTCTCTCATGGTGGATTCGATTTGGATTGTTTTCCCTCCACTGTAAGTCTCACTAAGTGTCTTTTCCAAGAGGAGTTATTCATATTCTGAGAGAGGTGAATACATTTTAGAGTGAATGGGAAAAAGATGCCAACCTGAGTTAAATGATCCCTCCATCCATTTTCTACTGTTTATCCGACGTCGGCTAGAGGAAGCAGCTGGCTGAGCAGGATGGTCCGGACAGCCCTCGTCCCAACTACCCTTTCCAGCTCAATCTGGGGGATCCCTGAGGTGCTGCCAGGCCAGATGGGATATGCAGTCCCTCCAGTGAGGTCTACCCAGGGGTCTCCTCCCAGTTGGGTTCTGCTCAGTAAACCTCCAATGGAAGGCACCCGGGAGGCGTCCCGATAAGATGCCCATAACACCTCAACTGGCCCCGTTTTACTGGAGGGAATAGCGTCTCTACTCCGAGCTCCCTCTGGAGGATCAAACTCCTCTCACTATGTCTGTGGCTAAACCCAGCCAGTCAATGAAAAATCTATTTTCAGCCACTCGTATTCGCATTCTTCTTCTTTCGGTCTCTAGTCAGAGCCCAGGTCCATATGTGAGGATGGGAACGTAGACCTCTGTACGACCCCTGCATTACTGCTGACACCACACCAACCAATGCACCTGGGATATTTAAACCCACCCCCAACCCAGAGAGAAGCCTCAACTGGGAGGTGCTGATTAAGTATAGGAACCAAATATCCAAATTTACTTTGTGTATGAATTTGTCTTAAAACTCAGATCTTCCTCTAAGTTACAAACGTGCACAAACACTCTATTTGAACTAAAAACGCACAATTCATTGTGTGAGCTCGAAAGGACCTGGAAGGCATTTGGTTAATGACATCAAAAAAAGCTAATTGGAGTCAGGAGTTAGTGAACCTGGACTCCAGTTAATGAAACCAGAACGGACGTGTGAGTTATTAAGAATCATGGGGAAAAAAAATCCTCTATGCGAAAAAGAGATCTCTTATGACTCAGACTTATGATCAAAGGTTTACAAAGTTATTCTAAAAGATTTATCATAAATTCATCAGGCCACAGTCAGACAGACTGTGTATGAACAGAGATGATTTAGTGCTGTCCCTAGAAATGAGCGTCCAGCAAAGATGACTCCAAAGGCACAAGGCAGAATGCTCAATGAGGTAAAAAAAAAAAAAAAAAAAGGAAAGAAGTCCATAGTATCAGCTGAAGGCTTAAAGGGAATTATTGAAGCTTAACATTTCTGTCTCGTGGAGGTGTCTATTCCAGGGCACCACAAAGTGAGCTGTGAAGATGATACTAAGGTTGAAATGGAAGAACATGCAGCACCATGCGTGGGGGTGAGACGGGCAACACATAGCAACATGAACAAAGCCTCCCGGCGGTGCATTCCCAAATGTATCAACACATTTCACAGAATGATGTCGGAGAGCTCCTCTGACATCGTTGTGGAAGTTGGGTGAAGCGGCGGGACAGTGATCCTGTTGTGTATCGACAACACCGTGTCTTCAAATAAAGGAAATCTGCTGTTCGGAGTGACCCAGTCGGAGCTCTGACCTTAACCCGTGCAGCGGAGATACTGTGGAATGAGCTCAGACAGCTGCTGTCCACAACAGACACGGAGGACGTGGCTGAGCTGAAGCAGCGTGATAAAAAAGAACTGTCCAAAAATTCCTCCAGATCTTGTGCAGGTCTGATCCGCGGCTCCTGTAAGCGCTTGTTTGAGATTGTTGCTGCCAGAGGAGGTAATTAAATGGAGGAGTTGGACTCACACTTTTTCCAGTAGCGCTAGGTGTGTTCAATAAAGACAAAATCACGTTGTGTGTGTCTATATACGTACGCCTCAAAAGATAAGAACTATTTTTTTTGAGCGAATACTGCAGAAAACAGGGTAATTCCAGAGTTCACTTTTTCCATCTATTTATAAAAGACACATCTGACCTCAGTATGTACAGTATAGACTATGTTCCGGTTTACCCTATTATATTAATAGCAAGTGTTGGCCAGACGTTCTAATCCTCCGCAGTTATCATAAAATCTATTGCACTCTAAGGCCTTTGAATCAATAACATGTTCTACAATGCAGAATAACCATTGCACAGTTATAGATATAATGTCAAAGGAACAAGAAGCTGAGGTCTCTTTTTCCTTTTTGTCAAATCAATGAGCTTTAAAATGTGACACCAGAGATGATTGTAATAGTAAGCAGAGAAAAACTGCTTCTGATTATGAAGGAATGGATTTTTCTTTTCTTTCTGTGTTTTGAACCCAGCACCTTTTGTATAAGGCACCTTGCGATAAACTCAGCTTGACCCAATCAAAAATCGTATTTCACAAAATAAGCAGTCGGAGATAGAGTCTGAAACAGTTTGTGCTCGGCCCTGCCCAGCTTCAACAGGTACCCAGGGGAGCGTGTGTGAAGAGCCATGCAAGTTTAATGCTGCTGGTTTCTGCAGCGGGAACAAAGCCCACAGTGTTGGTTTTCATCTTTTCCTCCGTATCGAGCAAGTAGAGCATGAGGAGAAGGAAGAAAGGTAAGGAATCACTTCTCTTGCCCAACTGTCTCAGATTTGTCAGTAAACCGCACCAGTATCACACTAGGTCACCCAGCAGGCTGTGAAATGACTTGTTGATCCCTGGGAATGTGTGTGTGTGTGAGTGTGTGTGTGTGCGTGTGTGTGTGTGTGAGAGAGTGTGTGTGTGTGTGTGTGTGTGTGTGTGTGTGTGTGTGTGTGTGTGTGTGTGTGTGAGAGAGACACAGAGGAAGGCGCTGATACCTCTATCTGGAAGTTTGACGGAGGAACCTTTTTCATGACAGACCTCATTCTAAAATGGTTCTGCAGGTTCAACCCTCTGCCAAATCCGCAGAGAGGAAAAGCAGAGGCAGAAAAACACGAGGAGACAGATGTTTGTGGTGGCTGACAAACAATCAAGTAACATCAGGAACCTCACACACACACACACACACACACACACACACAGACCCACACACACACACACACACACCACTGGTCAGATCTCACTGGGAGGATATGGAGATTTGCTCAATGTTCCGCTCTGGCGATGGCAAATTAGATCAAGGGGGAGAGAGAAGTGAGTGCAGAATGAATGAAGGGAGGACTGAGTGCTGTCCCTTGCATTGAACCAAATTAGCATTCACAGTACATCTCTTTTATGGCACCGGCGCTGGCCGCGGTGCTGAAAAGATGTGGTTACACAACGGATAATGTTCTAGTTGGACGGCGGAGAGGAAGTGGGAATAAATCTCTGAGGAAAATTGAGAATTCAGCAAGTTATTAGCTTCATGTCGGGCCAACCTGGCCGGAACAGCGGCGGTGGAAAAGGGTGCTAGAATCTGGGATCTATCACCTCACACAACAAAGGACCACTGCATTTAGAACAGCGTCTACCTACTAATTCCACATATGCCTCTCGGTCTGTATGTGGAACACATATCGTGCAAACTGTTCAACTTCTCGACTTCACACTTTGGAACGTGTCGTGTTACCGTCCAGGAAAGTGCCGAGCCAATGTTGATGCCATTTGGCAACCGGATACGTTCAATACTAATAAAAATGTGAAGAAACAAGCAACCATCTATCTAATAACTGTCTTTTATTGCTATTCACTTCACCACCTTAATCTTTATCTCGATGTCCTTCACCGACCTCTGCTGGTGTGTTTACCTGTGCTTTTTGACACGTATCACATTGGATGTTGTTTGTGTGATCGTGAACAGGGTACGCTGCAAATGAATTGTCCTCTCCTTGGGATCAATAAAGTTCTCTGTATCTGAATCGTAATCTGAATCTGAACCAGCACCAGTAGCTGTAACGCGGGCAGGGCAGTGTGTCTGTGGACCGGTAGTTGAACATGTCTTCTTCTAGGTCCTCGGACAGCAGTGGTTGGCGACTGGCAGCCTACGGACAATAACATTTATCCTGCCAGATCCTTTTGATAATCTGATGATATTTATTTCACTATATCGAACTGACACAGACCTTCACAGGTGAAGCAAGGGGCTGACCTCTGTCATGGAAACCACATTCATAGAATTACTTCCTCTTTAGCAAGTGGCCTTCAAAGTAAAAGCACGTTTGTTTTGGTGCTGCAATGCTTTATATCGAGCTGAATTGCAGAGCTTTTGCATTGCAAAGTTGTGACCTTGGGTCTTCAGATTGCGCCGATTCCTTAACAGACCCCTGGAATAGCCGACATGCAATGTATGAAAATCAGTCAAACTTATATAAGCCACATATGGGAACAGTAATAAAGCAAATTCTGTTTCATTTTATGAAAGACATAGACTATAAAACCTTCACTGCGGATAAACCAGGTAGGATGAAAATGGTTAACCAAAGATGGTTAATAAAAAATGTGGGCCAATTATGTGACACTTCTGGTCTTCTTGTGGCCCGGACAAAATGGACCTGAGTCTAAAGTGTCCCACTTGTCAAATAGCAAATGTAACCGAAATATCCCCCCAAAATTTGGGAATTTTTTGGCAAACATGTCGTGTTCTCTGCAAAGTCCAGTCTGGATGTGAACCTAAAGTGGCCCATGTGGTAAATGTTGAATATGGCCAAAATAGCACAAAACAAATATGGGCCAGCTTTGGTTGACATACGGTTTTGCTCTGGCTTACTTGTGGCCCAGATCTGGCAAAAAGGAGCCGGCACTTCACTATAGAGGTATGAAACCTGTCTTTTTCCCTTTAAAACTCTTCTTGATCGACATGCATGTGTGTGTCTGAAGGATTTCTGCTTTCCTTTTGCTATCAAGGAAATAAAAATCGACTTATGTGAGTTTACCCTTCATTAAAATGCACAAATTCAATAGTAAACTCTGGTCACATGCAGAAGCAAACTCATTTCTGCGTTGGACTGCGCATCTTCAAATAAGAATCATTATATAATTACAAGAAAGCTTCTTCGATCGCTTGTAGTTTGAATTATGAATGAAAAAAACATTAGGTGCAAATTTTCCTCTCTGGGATCTGGAGAACCGGAAGGAAATGTTGCCCGACGAATTTTCATTAAAATTCAACAAGAGGCAGCCTCCGTGAGAGGTTAGATTATTGGCGGGCGGGCGCATGGACGCACACGCACGCGCACGTAAGCACACACACACACATACACACACACACACACACACACACACACACACACACACACACACACACACACACAAGCACACACACAGCTGGTGAGCCTTCCTCCAGCAGAGACTGACAGAAGCGGGGCGACCGCTCTAAGCTCTGTGCGCGCATCTCTCCTCTCCGGCACCGGCGCGTCTTTCCCGGCTGCTGTTTGACATCCAGAGAAAAAAAACTTTGAGGAGGTGAGAGGCGACGCGTCAAAACGTCGACAATTCACCGCTGACAGCGCATCAACCCAGATAAAGAGAGGAGGGAAAAGAAAAGAGCCATCAAGTCCGAGGAAAGCGGTGGAGCTGGGAGAAAGAGGGAGCTATGCCATCTCCCGCCGAGCAGAGCCCAGTCCTCCTCTGTTGTGTGTCGGAGCTGCAGCATGGTGTCTCTCCCTGGACTCTGGACCTACTGCCTCGCCCCCGGGAGACCCCATCTCCTCTTCCTCTGCGCCGGAGCGCTCCTGCTGCTTCACGCACTGGCCGTGCTCTCCTCCCCGGAGCCCTGCCTCCCGCACCCGCAGCCTTGCCACATCCTCGCCCGGATAGGACACACCGTGCGCCTCGGTGCGCTCTTGCCGACGCGCCAGCCGGTACGGATACAAAACGCGCTCAACCGCGCCCTGGCGAGCCTCCGGCACCAGAGCGGAGCGGCGGACTCCTCCACCACCACTTCCCAAACGCCCCCCCTGCTGCCCTACAACCTGAGCCTGGAGATGGTGGCTCGGTCGCCCGCCGGAGGGGACCCGGAGTCGCTGTCCCGTAGCGCCTGCCAGGACCTGGTGGTCAGGGGGGTGTCCGCCGTGCTCGCCTTCCCCCGCTCCAAGGAGGAGCTGATCCAGGTGGAGTTCCTCTCCTCTTTTCTGGAGATCCCCTTCATCTCCATCCTGGAGGACACAGAACCTCTCGTGACCAAGGTATGGATGGAGAAAGAGTGTGTGTGTTTCTGCTGCACTTGTAGCCGTCATAAAAACCCACAGTGAAGGTTATTTGAATATATGTCATTATGTTAATGCTTTCTGCACCTCGCACTTTAATAAGCAACAATCCATGGCCAGACACATTTTCCATTTGGATCTTAATCAGAGTTGGAACTGGGATTAACCTGCGACTCCCTGGTACCCTGAGGCTTCTGATGTCTGAGCTGGTGCAAAAATGTCCAGGCAGAGATGAAAGATGGTTTCAGGCGAAGCAATAGCATGGAGAAAAACAAACAATTGTTCCAGGGAGGATAAAAGCAATTCTTCCTAATCCAACCCCTTAAGAGTGACAAGAATAATAATGTCAGGGAACAAAAGAATATGATGTGCTCGTAGGACGGGATAATAAGTTGATTAAAATGTAATTTGGTGTCTCAGATTCTTAAATATCGGCACTAAATGTTCTCTTCCAGCCAAACTTCGCTCGGCTTAGCTTGGCTGGTGAACCTGCAGGCCCCTTCACATGCATGTTTAATATCTGGTGGCTCGGCCTCAGTATTCGACTGAACCCTGACGCCCTCCAGCAGCCGAGGTTTGAAGTGAAATACAGTTTTTTTTCCTCTCTAAGCTCTCTTCTTGTGTGTGTGTCTGTGTGTGTGTGTTAACAGAGTCTGCCTCTGTCTGAGAGAGTGCACATACGTGTGTGTGTGTGTGTGTGTGTGTGTGTGTGTGTGTGTGTGTGTGTGTGTGTGTGTGTGTGTGTGTGTGTGTGTGTGACTGAAGATGGCTCTGTTTTGGCACCTTTCAGACTGAATCATTCAAACAGTTGAGACCCTGATAGATGGATGCTGTGCAGAAGTGTGGTGCCCGCAGCGCAGGGTACTTGTGTGTGATCACATAGCCTTTGAATTTGTATGTGTGTGAGAGAGAGTGTGTGTTGCTGCTGCCATGTGTGTGTAGAGATTTGTAGGCAGGCAATAAGCATTTGTGTGTGTTATGTTAGTATTCCCAGCAGCAATCGAGCTGCCTGCCAGTCAGTCAATCCAGCCCCAGTCATATCCGCCTCTCTCCAACTGAGCAGCCAACTGCCTCTCTCTGCCACACACACAACATTTGAGCGCAAACACACTTGCACAGGGTCAAACGAGACACCACACACACACCCACACACACACACACATAAAAAGGACTTTCAACTTTCGTTCGGGTTCAACTGAGACACACACCCACAGGCCAAAACTAAGAGGTGGCATCACGGACACTGCGAGGAGAGAAAGTGGGAGGAGCGGTGGAAGAGATATATAGTTTAAGTCTCAAATCTTTCTCCTGTCGTGTCTCTTTGTCGACAATGGATTGCTTATTCGATTTCAATAAAGCTCGCATGAATGAGAAGTCACAGCACTTGACGAATGTGTCGGTAACGCAAGGAGATAAGCAGGAGGAGAGAGAGAGAGAGAGGGAGATGAAGGGAGAAAGAGAAGAAGGGGTGGGCCAGGAAGGAGGATGAGGGTTTTTTTAGCTGTAGGAGGTCTCTTACTTCTGCATAACGGTGCCAAGTAGTCACCGAGCAAAAGAAAAACAACCTTCACTCTCTCTCTCTCTCTCTGTGTCAACCCGTCTCTGCTTTTCAGTATTTTCTCAAAAATGTCACAAATGGAAATGGTTAGCGTTTGTTTATCCTACACCAAAGTGCTCCAGCGTTATATTAAATTCATGCAATCGGCTTCCTCCTGCCCAGTGTCAGTGTTTCTTGATTGCCGAAGGTGGTGTGTTCCAGACATCTGTTTGTTTGTTAGCAGCAGAAGAGACAGAGCGGAGCTTTGAATAGTAAAAGCTAACAGCCAAGTGAGGGACTCGGGCCAGAGACAGGAAACAAGTGAAGAAAATCCACAGCCAAAAGTCACAGCGCTGCGAGAAACAGAAAAAAACTCCAAAACAAATCGCAGCCATGTTACTACGACAAAATATAAAGAAGAATCTTGCATATTAAGATTATCACTAATCCTGCTTTGTTTTGGACTGCGCACAAATGAATCAAGCAATTTGAAGGTTTTGCCTTTGACAGTTTAAGCCGTCGGATTTATCAGTTGTCTGATGTGAGCCTTTCATATACGTATCGTTATTTCATGTTTATAATGTTTGCCAATATGAAAACATTTATTATACAGAACAAGCTGTGAATTTACATTTTTCTCAAGTTTAGTTGTATTTTCTTTGTCCTGGTGCAGTGGCCGTTCTAAACATGTCCGTTTGGAATGGGCTGTTTCCTGTGATGATGCTGGTTGTAGCGTTTCTATCTGAAACTATAAAAAGTGATGAGCAGTAATTGAGCCACAGCGAGTAAAGACCGACTCAGTCCACAAAACCCTGAAGCCGCAGCTGCTGCACAAAGAGCTGTTCACCGGTTTATACAAAAATCAGAGAAACTAAACCGGAGAATCAGTTGTTGGTGCGGATGCAGAACACCGGTCGCCTCTTTATTCAAAGTTTATCACTATTGAATTCATCGCGTGTCCAAATAGCAGCAAATTCGACACTGCTCTTCCTTGGGCCCTTAAAAAAAACACTTGCCAAGTGTGAAGCTGACGAGATGAATGGCACTCGAGATATGCCTTCCATATACAGACAGAGATTTAGATAGATGGTTTGTGGTTTAACTGTAATGACAATCATTTTTTATGCACGTATCAGCTGATATATCGGTATCAGCCGCCGGAAATCTACATCGGTTGGACTCTATCTCACAATTATCCGGATGTTTTGCAGAGTGAAGGATATAAAAAAAAAACGCAACTGCTTCACTCATAATGAAATAGTCAAAGGTTGCTACTCTGAAACAGAATGAATCAGTGCATGAGGACTGTTGCATGCTCTCGCTCTCCGACACTCCAGGGTGCATGTGTATAGACAGGGAGCAACATGAGAGGGGAAATAAAAGGGGCTGGCGGGAGGTGGGTTCCCAAACCCACACAGAGAGGACGGGGCATCGGGTCAACAGGGAGGCAAATTGTTTACACATGCAAACAGGAAGCAGAAGCTGGTTTATCTGCCGATAGCAAAATACACAAATAATTCGAATTAAAAGGCTATTTACATTTTTTGCACCAGGAGGGAGGCATGCTCCTGAGAGGTGGGAGGAGGTTCTGGAGAAAGACAGAGACAAAACAAACACGGCTGCCAGGGAAAATGTCCTGATTCGTCATAGATTGATCCAAAAAGCGGAGGAAGGGGGTTGTTTGTGTTTGCTTTTGGAAGGAGAATCCTCTCCCCCGAGTTTTTGAAATGGTGAAGATTTTTCTGCAGGGTATTGGGAATTGAGCCCATGTCTCTGTGCTGAACAGATCCTGAATATCAGACAGGGAGGCAACTCGCACACACGCACAAGACACTTGCTGTGCCTCCTTCCAACTTCTAAGTTAACTTTTAAATTCGCAAAAACAGAGAAAATGACTTTGTCCATCGCAGGAGAAATACACCTCCTCAAGGTCAACGGATATGTCTGCGAGAAAAATACTCGGGAAGTAATTAGCGTGAGTGTTACTATCATTTTTCATTATATTTTTCGAGTTGCAACATGGGGGGGCAGCATGAACGACATTTCTTAGGGGTGATGATGATGAGGAAAACGATAATGATGATGAGGGTTTTCCAGACTGCATCAACCCCCACTGTAGGGATGTCATCATTACTAGATGAGCACATTTCTCCCATAAATCATCACAAAAGTTCCTTATCGTCAAAAGAAATGTCCAATCCCGACAATAGACAGACTCTGAAGGGACAGAGACAAAAGGACGGGAAAGGCAGACGGACACGGCGCTCGCTTGTCCGTCTGTGTCCTCCCCTCTCTGCTTAGTCAGAAGGAGCTGTGGGACTGTGGCTGATGCGTCTCGGAGAGGAAGTGCTTATTCCTTCCAACCTACTTAAGCTAATTAGAACCACTGTGTGACCCCTAACTGTAAATCTCTTCCGTCCATCTATGGCAGGCAGGATGGGGGGAGAGGAGAGGAGAGGAGAGAGGAAGAAAGGGACAGACAAGGGGAAGGAAAAAAGGAAATTGGCTTCTAATTCCCATCAGGGCCATTATGGGCATTTGGGCTGGTGATTTGACCATTAGTGGAATTCGGGGAAGAAATGAAATTGGGGTATTTGATGTTTGAGTAAAGGAATCAGAAAGCAGCCTCAATCTGACAAAACTGAATGAGATGGATTTTTTAGAATTGGTATTCTGCAAGTATGACGGGGCGAGTCGGTAATAGTGGCGCAGTCATCACAGGATTAAATAACGTCGTTTGCACAATTGCCAACAGATTTAATTAAAAAGAATATCTACGCAATCTTAGTTCATTTTTAATGTGGCCGGCCTTTTTTTTTAAAATCGCAGTCTAACCACAACACTTACAGATTGGCTGATAATATCACAGAGATTATTTCGTGGATCATGATTTCTATTCCAGAAATGTATTAGCAGCGAGTGCTGAGGGAAATGGTTTTGCTGATTCCTGAATGTGATTAGGTGAGAGGGGTGGTATGGTGTGAATTCATTATTTGTCACTGCTCAGTGGGAGCCATGTTCCTGCAGCTCGTTTTACTCCCAGCGACTCTTAAACACTGTTGAAATACACCCTGGAAATCTTCTGTAAAGCACAGGACTATATTTCACAGTCTGACACTGAATGGCAGTCATATTTTTCTTTTCCTCTTTGTAGTTCGGTTACCACCGTTATTCACAAATTAAATGGTCTAATATGGGGCAGTGTGGTTCGGGGGCCCACCGCCTCAATACCCTGAGCCGTTTCCACTTTAACTCCTGATCTGCCAGTCACACATTTCCTGTCCCCGTCAATTAAAGGCATAAAAGTGTCAAACAAAATAATGAAAGGTTTAAATAATAGACCGAGCGTTCGGTGACTAATTCACAGTCTCTAGTTTCCACCGGCATATTTTACTGCTCTCTGTTCCTCCGCCTCTCTGCAGTTTTTTTTTATGTTCTATTGTTTTTTGGGCTATTGTTGATAATGTTATCTGACATAATTTGCAAATTATCTTATTTTGCAGCTGCAATTTAAGTCGGTGTGAATCAGAGCATTAGTGGAACGCCCAAACTGCAACTCCGCTGATGTAACTCTCCATTATTCCTCCAACATAATCACCGCAACACACACTCGGGCGTATTTCTGTACCGTATTGTTCAAGGGGGCTTTCACTGTTTATGATTCGGAATAACCTTCACTCCTCTGGTGGGGGAACTTTCCTTTCCCGTCTGCAATCTATCCATCCCGCATTCTTTAATTAAGTCACTTCTTTTTTTTTTTAATGACATACCTCATTCTGCTTAGTAAAATGAAGATTAGTACAGTAAAAAACCCAATTTGCGACTTTGAATGAAATTACATTTTAATCCAGGGACCCTGCTGAATAAGACGCATTGTGGCTCTGAGCTAGCCCCTCTCTCAAAGGACCCACACGGCGCACACGCTCTCACCCACTTACACAAAGTCCGTGCGCTCAAATGCACACGGAGAGGCACACGCGCACGCAACCCACACAAACGCACACCTGCATTCACAAGACTCACGCACACACGCATACAGTGTCTGCTCCGCGCTCACTAAAGGTTATTAAGCCTAATGAGGCTTTACAGGGCCGTGTGGCCTTTAGTGTTTTCTTTGAGATGATGAGGGGATTTGTGCCTCAACCACAGTGGAATAAACGAGTGGAAAGTGAGGGACAAAACTTGTGCCGAGCCACAGCCGGAGGCAAACTGACAGTTTGAGACGAGCAGGCCACTTAATGCAAACAGCTCAGAGCTCTTTCTTTATTAGTGTTAAGATGACAGTTCGGCGCAGTCTTGACTGAGCCAGATTAATTGAGCAGAGCAGAAACAGCAGTGTGTGTATTACCAAAAGGACTGTGGGCGTGTTGGAGCTGCTCAGTATGGCATTTGAGTCAGTGTTATAATGTTTGGTTTGTGTTTCTGCCTCTAGTGAAACATATGTCTCCAGTAACTCCCCACCAGTGCACTGTTAAGACAGTAAAAGAAGCCGTGTTGGAGGGAGGCAGAAAGGAAAGAGAGCGCTGCACGTATCAGGGAGAGGAGGAGATGTGGTTCATCTCCAGCATAGAGTTAATAGAGGGATTGAGGACGTATGTAGGGATCAAAGAACAAAGGATCAATGAGGAAAGACGGAATGAGTTGGTGGGGATTGCGGAGAGGAGGGGGAAGAGGGTGTTGGGTTACGAGGGAACGAGGGATGAAGGATAAACAGTTGGTATCAGGTTGTTGGAAATAGTCGTAGCTTTAAGGTATGGCAGGAAAGCCATGAATTCGGGAGAATGTCTGCAAAGCTCTCGAATCTCGTTGTCTTCTAAGTTGACATCTTCATCATCTTCCACATGTATGGCTCCTCTTTTTCAGCCTTGTATTGTTTTTTCCGTTTTGCATCCATTGCCTGTTAGAAACGTCATCGGGGTGAATCTCCAGACACAATCCTGCTGCATTCCCGTATGAGTTCACTTGGCAGGAAGTGACTCGGACATTTGCATCGTCACATACAGCCCCTCTAGATAATTTTTAGGAGATTAGCCGGAGTTCAGTCCATTGTCTGAAAGCCGCTGAAGTTAGGGGACAAAGGAAGGATAAATCAATGAAGAGATAGAGGAATCAGGTAGTGGGTAACATGGGAAGGACAGGTGGAGGGAGAACAGGGGGGGAGCTGGGAGTAGAAAGGAAGAAACAGGAGTTGGGAGAAGGGGGGGAATTAAAAGAGGGATCAAGGAAGGAATGCAGAGACTAAGTACAGAAGCAGAAAAAGAAGGGATGAGGGATCAAGAAAGAAATGAGGAAAAGAGCAGAATGAGGAAAAATGAGATAAAGGGAAAGGAGGAATGATGAATGAATGGGAGGGATCAGGGAAGGCACGATCGAGGGAAAAGGCGAGCAAAGGAGGGATCAAGGAAGAAATGGAAAGAGAGGATGGGGGGATGGAGAAACAGGACGAATCAGGTAGGAGGAGATAGTAGTAGTTATCAGGTGTGACAGGAAGTTATCAGAGAGGGGACAAGGGAAGGATAAATCAATGAAGAGATAGAGGACTCGGGTAGGAAGTAGAGTAGTAGAACATGAAGAAAGGATCGAGGAAGAAATGCAGAGACGAGGGGCAGAAGTAGGAAAAGAGAGGATGAGGGAGATATAGGGAAGGATGAATGAAGAATGAATGGGAGGGATCAGGATCTAAGAACAAGGGAAAGGAATGATCTCGTAAGGTTGGAAGAACTGGGTAATTTTGGAAAAGGGAAGGAGTGATCCAAAGGAAGTAAGTCAAGGATGGAGGAAGAAGGGAGTGAAGAAGGGATGATGGAGGGTGGGAGAGGATGAGTGGAATTGAAGGAAGGCAGAGGAGGATGACAGGAGACTCACGCGTGGTGCTTTCTCTTCCATTGAGAAGATTGATGGAGGCCGGTTTTATCTTAACTGTGCTGGTTCATTAGAGGATTAGTGAGTGATAACTTGGAGCTATCTGAGATTGAAAAATACACTCACTCACACACACACACACACACACGCACACAGCCTGTCTATTGATTACACACACACTGTGCACATATGGATAGCACTCATGCCTAATTATTCAAAATACACTTTGACGTCATCCTCCAAACTTTCCACATCCTGCTGAAGAGACTTCCCCTAATGTTGTTGATTGTGCAGCAGTTGTTAATACACACACACACACACACACACACACACACACACACACACACACACACACACACACACACACACACAAGATTGTGGGTTATTGCGTTACAGTAGGTGGCCACTGAGGCAGAACACCAGACATCTAGGCCAGGTGGGCGTCAGTGATAAGGGCAGACTTGGATACAAAACACGTTGGACCCTATGGAAGCTCCCATAGGTCGCAGGTGAAAGACAAGCAGGCGGAAGAGGCAGACAGGAGGTAAGAGCGGAGAGAGAGACGGTGAGGAAGACATGTGCTGATGTGAGATTAAACAGCTGCTGACAGATGGCTGTGGGACATGGCTGAGCGAGTGCCCAAACGACAGGTTAGCCAAGCACCCGGGGGTGAAGACGAGAAAGTGGGATAAAGGTCCGGGAAGAGGAAGACCACATTAAAATAGCGGGTGAAGAGTAATGCGAGGAAAATAAATACGGAACCAAACAGGCTCAGACGGACAGAGTGAGTGATTCCGACAGGTCGAGAGGTGAAACAAAAGAATGATTACAGGAACCGAGAATCAGACAGCGAAGTAAAGTGAGAACGGTAGTCGGGGATAGAATAAGGACAAAAGGGACCAGGAGGAGAAAATGCGTCGGAACCAGAGCTTGCCAGAGATGAAGATATTTGGGAGGCGGTCGAAGTGTAGACGGGATTGAAAGATGGTGGACCCCAAGGTAACTTCTGTGTTCCTTCTGGGATATTTATGTTGTGAGTTGGCAAGAAAGCAGGTATGATTTAGAGCCCATCTGGATGGAATTCAACGGCACCTGCCCACAGAGGAAAGGCTGCCTGAACAAGGAGACACACAACAGTGCAGCGGTGGCATTCACGCCTACGCACAAAACACACCTCGTTACATCGTTTACACCACTTTACGCAGCCATTTCCCCCATTTGGCTCGACTCCAGCTTGGATATGAAATTAAATAATCACGTTCAGGCTGATGCTGGCTTTTAAGATAATGCGGTGATCGTAAACACACAGACGAGGCAGCCAAGGAGTTTTTTAAGGTCGAACTGTGGAATCTTCTTGATTAGCATCGTCCGTAATGTGACCTCAGCCTAATTTAGCATGTGTTTAACGTGCTAAAGATAATATTGAGGGCAAGATGTCGTCGCAGCAAGAAAGAAGTGGAGAAGTCCGCAGGACCGTGAAGGACGAAACCAGGCAGATGATAAAACTTGATAATATTTGTGTCAACGGTGTCTTAGCCTTGAAAGTCTCGGGGGGGGGGGGGGGGGGGGGGGGGGGGGGGGGGGGGGGGGGGGGGGGGGGGGGGGGGGGGGGGGTTCAAAGGCTTGGTTGACCTGGTGTCAACTTCCTGTCCTGACTGATGAACATCATAGACACAAACCAGTCAGTGAGAGTTTTTCGTTCCTGTCTCAGTGAAAGAGCCTCAACCATTAGGAATTGAATCACTCTGCATTGGAAGCGGTTCGGTTTCCGACGTCAGTGTGTTCATGTGCTTTGAAGTCAACACGGGGAAAAAACATGCTGTGAACAAAATGTGTTGTCATGTTGACAACTCTGTCTCATATTTGCATATTAACAAAGAGCAAATAAAAAGGTTCAGGTGTGTAAATAATTTAAAATGTATGCGTGTTAGTCAGATGGTGTTTGGTGCTTGGGAGAGACGGACAGGGAGTCTTCAAGTGGCAGAAAAATAATATTTGACAAATTCTCATTATCAGCTACTATTTAGAGCTGCTTGTAAAAATTGTAAAATTGTAAAGTTATAATAACAAGGTGTGACATCCTCCAAAAAAACCAAAGAAACCTCAGAGAGACACATGTGAGGGATCCTCTCCCGGGACGGACAGAAGTGCAATAGAGCACATCAATAAAACAACAACATTACAACACTGATGAGAAAAGACAGCGTCTAACAAAGACGTATAAGTGTGTCAATGTTTAACGTATTTGTGCAGAAGAAAACGTCCGACAGAGATGAAGGGAGCAGTCTAGTTGTTTGCATAATCCACGATCAGCTGCCACCCTGATCCACGATCAGCTGCCGCCACCATCCACCATCCCGGTCACAATGGGTGACTTATGATAATTCGTTTGTAATTGACTCGTGTACCAACATTTCTTTCGCCGACTCTCTGACTTGTTGATCTGACTTCAGGTGAACCTTCCCAGTTGAGACTTAATTTCCCCATTATTCCGACACCACATGATACAATATTCAAACTCGGGCTGAACCAACTGTTCCATTAGATTGTTCTGTTTGAAATCAGAAGCTTGTTAGATCAGCACCAGATGTTATTAAAGCATGTGAACATGTGCTGAGTCACGAGCAGCTTCCACACGGTCACTGTTGTGTTTGTCCTGCATTAGAAAGGAGGGGGGGTGCAGCGAGCACTATAATTGCCTTTATTTCATGAGTCCAGTGGTGACGGCGACTAATTAGACTGTCAAAAGTCTCCACAAGGGGCAGTCCTGTGATCTGCATCCCAACACGGTGAAACCTAATGGAGTCATGGAATACCGTGGGGACCGCTGGGGTCACAGTCGGTCCCTATGAGTAACTTGATTGATTCAGATGATGAAGTGGCTGCTTGAGGTGACGGACCACTTCTAGTACCTGACCAATTACAAATTACAGGGCTGATATTGCCACTTGTAAAAACATTTGTAAGGATCGGAGAACACATATATATATATTTGGGAGTTCTGCAGGGTAATTATATTTTTGACGGCACAAGTACTTAAACTGTATTCGGTCTCTTGGGGTATTAAGTATATGAAGTGCTACATTTCCTAAACCTGCTTATCTGACATGGATGAAAACAGCCATAAGTTAAAGCTTCAACTTTATTGTTTCTTTTCAAATCCACTTTAGCGAAATTCCTCTTCCCCGTACAGATAGATACACAGTTCAGAAGAGCCCCCCCCCCCCCCCCCCCCCCCCCCCCCCCCCCCCTTCTGACGCACCTGTAATCTCCTGTAACTGCCATATTTACTACATAGATGTACATGTGTAGATGCCATAAAACACACACACACACACACACACACACACACACACACACACACACACACACACACACACACACACACACACACACACTTACAGAGTTTTGCCCCACACATGCATGGATACACACACTCAGTCAGATTGTATCCGGGACCATCGATCATAAACACCCGCACTTGTCATTTGTTGTGAAATCTTGTTTCAGCGCTCTCTCTCTCTCTCTTTTCACTTTCTGTCTCTCTTTTTCTCTCTCTCTCTCTCTCTCTCTCTCTCTCTCTCTCTCTCTCTCTCTCTCCGTATTGACCTCTGTGTGTGAGCTGCCTCCATAAAGCAGAGCAGAGCGGAACAGTAGATAAATCCTGAGGCTGAGCACTGGTGCAGGGGAAACATCAAGACGATCTGATATTCACATGCACAACATCCAACGCATAAACACCATTTACGAGCTTCGAGGAGGCAGGGAACCGCCGACGGAGGGAGAAAGTTACCTCAAGACACTGGGCGGCAGGGAAAGGGATTTGAAAATGAGCGGATTGAAGGCAACGGATGGGTGAATGAGGCGAGGAGACAATAAATGAGAGCTGGAGGGCGGGCTGACACAAAAAAGAAAAGAGGAGACGGAGAAATAAAGCGTAAAAAAGTGTGATAGAGAGAAGAGAAAGAGGGTGTGATCAATTTTCCTCCCTCATTGCCCTTCACAGCAGAGGACACACCGTCCTCCAGATAGCGCTAAAGCGGCTTCCTGCCGCACTTATCTAATGCCAAGTCACACTAGAGAGTGGAGCAATATTTCACTGTAATTCAGGTCAGTTGCATGCATATCTTGTATCTGTCCCCCGATCACTGTGCCTCTTTTAAAGGGGCGAACTGAAGAACCTGGTCAAACGGCACTTTGAGACTTGAGGAGCGTTTACACCTGAACGTCCGGAACATGGTCTGAACCGAGGTTCATGTCTCAATATTTACATTTGATCAGGTTTGTAATTCAGGGAGATAACTTCAGACTTTTGGAATGACAAGCGTACATCCTGTCGCCATCATCTACATCACGTCTACCTATGTTTGACTGGTTTGACTGGTTTGTAGACAGGCGTGCGTCTGACATCGCCGTGTTGTCAATTCAGCTACTGTATTCACTAACGTGGTTTTGAATAAAGTGCATAGAAAAAGTTGTCTTTCCGTTTGAGTTGCCACTGTAATATCATTATAGTTTTATTACCAGCAAAATGAATGTCATCGTCATTCAACGTTATATCATCAGAAGAAAAAACTACTGTTCCCACTTCTTTTCTTCTCCTAATGTTTTTTTACAAATGTGTTGCTGAGGCTGTGGCAGCAGGAAACAGCCCAGAATTGAGAGGAATCAATACTTTCTGAATCACCTCAGGCAGAGAAAACAGGGCTGTGAATACTTGTTTTTTGAATTTCGGAAATATACAAGCATTTAAGTTAAAAAAGAGTTAAAATAGCAGGTCGAAGTGTTTTAAGGAGCCGTCGGGTTGAGCTTTTGCTGAAGTTACACTGTTTACTTTTGATGTCACGACAGAAGAGTGGACTGGAGCTGAGGCATTCAGGTGGAAGGATCCTTTTCAGGAAAGGACAGCTGAGTGAAAAAGGTTTGATGGAGATATCTTTTTCTGCCGGTAGCTCAGCGGTGATGACTGCTGAAGAGATTTGTCAGGTATAAAATTGAATCGAGGGGACGAGGGAATCTCTCAATTCCTGTTCGAGATTCTACAGGAGAACAGGTGGAAATCTATGCTTTAGAAATGGAATCTCATGTTTAAACCGTTTCTACACATCATGTGATAATGTGACGTTGAGAAGAAAGTACAAGAAAGAAATGATAGAACTCGTGTTTTTCAGCTTGTCTTTATTGCCTCTTATCACTTCTTGGAGACAGATGTTCTGTAGGGAGGAAAATTCACAGCCCTGTCCATGGCGGGAATATCATTGGCTTGTCGATAAACAAATCAATCACAAGACCGACGTCGCCAAACAGCTTAGTTGTGGATTCGCTGTTTAATGCATTTCCTATATATTCTCTTTTGGACGAGATTGCCTAAATGTTGAATGCTCGAGCAACAATTCTCCTGCTAGCAATAAAAAACAATTTTCCATGAGAGATGAAGCGTGAAAATTAAAATGTCACGCTCTGAATTTTTGGCAAATCTTTTGCTCCAAGTAAATAAGTAGTTGGATTTTGACATGCAAGTCAACTGGGAGACACGAGGCTTCCTCTCATGCAGCCACTGGTGTGCATGGTTGTACAGTTATATGGATAAGGGGATAACCGGTTATCCCGCGACTCATTGTTCGCTTGGCAGGAGAAACAAAGCAAAAGCTTATGACTCAGCAAAGCAATCATTGTGTTGGACGTTCCGGCGACAGCCCCTCCCGGACTTTGTTTTAACAGTGCTAATTTTCCAAATGGCACTGTATACAGTTGCAGCATTCACTGGCAGCCGTGTCAGCTCTGGTTAAACTGAGCCGGTGAGACCGGGATGTGACCAGTCTGTCCATTCTGTGTCAGTCTCAATCAGACCATCGTGACTGGAGCTGCACTGTGGCACAGGTCGGGTGTGCCAAGGATTTTCACAGCAGTGACGATGCTCTGCCAATCTCAGCGTGCATGTGCATCTGTCGTCATAACGCTGGGTATGGAAAGTGTTGTGTGTGTGTGTGTGTGTGTGTGTGTGTGTGTGTGTGTGTGTGTGTGTGTGTGTGGCACTTTGGTATTCATGCCCTGTCCTCCATTTGTTGTGCAAAATTGTGTTGGATCTGGTTCCGTGTAGGTGAAATGATGAATTTTGTAGCAGGCAACAACTTTTTTTTTTTTCTTCCTTATTCTCTCCATGTTGAGTTTGATATTTGAAAAACAAAAACCTGCATTGTATGAATTTTGGCTGCTTCTGTGTGTGCAGCACAACAAAATAAAACACAAAACAGCATCTCATAAGGTTGTTAAGCCAAATGTGCATAATTGCACCAGTAGATGCGGAACAGCGTCAGCATTCTCTTGGGTTTGTTTGTCACTGATGAATTCCAATGCAATATTCAGTTTTTAGCTGTTCGTGATCCATATGCTCTGCATGTTGTTTCCTCCGCCAGGAAGGATGTTTTTTTAGTTTTGTCTTTTCCGGTCTGTTAGTTTGCAGGAATACGCAAATACTACCGGACAAAACTTGGTGGAAGGATGAAGTACACGTCTGGAGTGAACCCTTTAAAATCTGGGCATGAATCCAGACCTGGGGGCAGATCCAGGGATTTTTTATTCAATAATTTATGGATCTTGGTGTGAAAAAAACTAATCAGGCACAGTGAGGGGACTGATATTTATGAGTGTGCGCAATTTGGTGAATATCCACATACAAATCTGGATCTGGTGAATTTAAATCGGGTTTCATGAGGGGATTGCTCGGTAGCTTTGCGCTCTGAGCACCATGCTAACTTTGTCTGTCTGCAGCTTGGTTGTTTTATCTGTTTTTATCTGTTTTATCTTTCTGAAAATTCCTGTCGGACCCAATTCAAAACAAAGCTGGAATATCTGTAAACCCCAAACGAAAAAATGAGCTAAAAATGCTGGAACCCTCAGAAGAGATGAGGGGCATCGCTGCAGATGTGAGAATTTTCTGTTGATATTGAATATACACTACCGTTCAAAAGTTTGGGGTCACTTAGAAATTTCCTTATTTTTCAAAGAAAAGCACTGTTTTTTTCAATGAAGATGACATTAAATTAATCAGAAATACACTCTATACATTGTTAATGTGGTAAATGACTATTCTAGGTGGAAACGTCTGGTTTTTAATGAAATATCTACATAGGTGTATAGAGGCCCATTTCCAGCAACTATCACTCCAGTGTTCTAATGGTACATTGTGTTTGCTAATCGCCGTAGAAGACTAATGGATGATTAGAAAACCCTTGAAAACCCTTGTGCAATTATGTTAGCACAGCTGAAAACTGTTTTGCTGGTGAGAGAAGCTATGAAACTGGCCTTCCTTTGAGCTAGTTGAGTATCTGGAGCATCACATTTGTGGGTTCGATTATACTCTCAAAATGGCCAGAAAAAGAGAACTTTCATGTGAAACTCGCCAGTCTATTCTTGTTCTTAGAAATGAAGGCTATTCCATGCGAGAAATTGCGAAGAAACTGAAAATGTCCGACAACGGTGTGTACTACTCCCTTCAGAGAACAGCACAAACGGGCTCTAACCAGAGTAGAAAGAGAAGTGGGAGGCCCCGGTGCACAACTCAGCAAGAAGACAAGTATATTAGAGTCTCTAGTTTGAGAAATAGACGCCTCACAGGTCCTCAACTGGCAGCTCCTTTAAATGGTACCCGCAAAACGCCAGTGTCAACGTCTACAGTGAAGAGGCGACTCCGGGATGCTGGCCTTCTAGGCAGAGTGGCAAAGAAAAAGCCATATCTGAGACTGGCCAATAAAAAGAAAAGATTGATATGGGCAAAAGAACACAGACATTGGACAGAGGAAGATTGGAAAAAAGTGTTATGGACAGACGAATCAAAGTTTGAGGTGTTTGGATCACACAGAAGAACATTTGTGAGACGCAGAACAGGTGAAAAGATGCTGGAAGAGTGCCTGACGCCATCTGTCAAGCATGGTGGAGGTAATGTGATGGTCTGGGGCTGCTTTGGTGCTGGTAAAGTGGGAGATTTGTACAAGGTAAAAGGGATTTTAAATAAGGAAGGCTATCACTCCATTTTGCAACGCCATGCCATACCCTGTGGACAGCGCTTGATTGGAGCCAATTTCCTCCTACAACAGGACAATGACCCAAAGCACACCTCCAAATTATGCAAGAACTATTTAGGGAAGAAGCAGGCAGCTGGTATGCTGTCTGTAATGGAGTGGCCAGCGCAGTCACCAGATCTCAACCCCATTGAGCTGTTGTGGGAGCAGCTTGACCGTATGGTACGCAAGAAGTGCCCATCAAGCCAATCCAACTTGTGGGAGGTGCTTCAGGAAGCGTGGGGTGAAATTTCTACAGATTACCTCAACAAATTAACAGCTAGAATGCCAAAGGTCTGCAATGCTGTAATTGCTGCAAATGGAGCATTCTTTGACGAAAGCAAAGTTTGAAGAACAAAATTAATATTTCAAATAAAAATCATTATTTCTAACCTTGTCAATGTCTTGACTATATTTTCTATTCATTTTGCAACTCATTTGATAAATAAAAGTGTGAGTTTTCATGGAAAACACGAAATTGTCTGGGTGACCCCAAACTTTTGAACGGTAGTGTATATATTATTATAAGTTATTTATCCATGTGAAATAATATTAAATATAATTAATTATGGATTCCAAAGCCTCTGTTTGAAATTCTGTCTGAATTTTAATTTGATCAGTGGCCTTTTTAGCCACTGGGCATAAACAAACAGCATGTGAGTGCACTGGAAATAGGTCACATAGTTTAAAGAGCGGAGGACCCTTGTAATTCCTTGCTGGCACTTAAAGGATGAGATATTGATTGCAGCACACACAACTTATTTTCTTGCTTTACGTAAATCACTTTGTGATTGACAGGTCCGGGACCTGCAGCTGTCCATCCCTTGACCGTAGCTTTCATCAGTGTACCTGCCCCCATTCACCAGGCAGCCAGTGGGTTAACCCCGCTTTCAAATCAGCCGTGGCCGCATCTCCGAGAGCATTTATTAACAGTGGATATTTTCCAAAACCTAATAATATTGCTGGTTTTCTCTCTGTGCTGCGCCTGAGATTGCACAGACCTAAGTGATTAGTTTCGCGGTGGCACAAATCTCTCCCAGGTAGACTGTCTGCAGAGAGAGCAGGAGGTCCTCCGGAGGGAAGCACACGGTCCTCCTGCTATTTAATTATGAGGGCGGCAGGCAGACCCCTGGGTGCACGGCTTCATTCTCCCACAACAGTGGCTCGCTAACAAACTGCGCTGAGTGCCTTTGATTGATCTGAAGCCATTCGAGGTGGCCGTGAACAGACAAAGGCAGCAGCAGAATGGGGGGGTGGGGGGGAAAGGGAAAGGAGAGGGATGGAGAGACGACGAAGGCAGCGAAGTTGGGAGGAGAGGAACGGCAGAGGCAGGAGGGATGGAGGGAAGAAAGATGAAAGGAAGAGGAAGGGGACAGGGAGAGGGATGTCAGCAGGGGAGGGGAGCAGCGGAGGCAGGGAGGGGGAATGAGGGATGAAGGGGAGCAAGGCATGGCTGGAGGAATGGGGGAGAGAGAGAGAGAGAGAGAGAGAGAGAGAGAGAGAGAGAGGATGTGGGGGGGGGATGTTTCCTGGCACAGCATTTTCCTGCACACTCAACGCAACATGCACGTGGACCCAGGAGACGCACTTGCACACAAGCCCGCACAACAAAAAAACACACTTTTGTGACGCTGTTGTTCGGCCGTCCTCGGTATCAGGGGAGCAGAGATGTGGATGTATTTGCATAAGTGGGTATTATGCTTTGAGCTGGTGGACAGTAGCGATGGTTTAAGTAGATCAGATAAAGCTTTCATTCTCCCGTTCTCTCCCTCCCTTACCCCTGGTACCACAGACAAACTCTCCATTTATTCCTTACTCCCTTTTTTTTTTTCCTCCCCTCCTCTTCCACTCAGGACAGAAAACCTCCTCTCTCTCTCTCTGTCTTCTCCCCGAAACCCCTTCTCCACCTCGTCATCCCAACGCACACTCATCCTCCATATTTGTTGTGATTTCTCTTCTCGCTCCCCTTCCGAACTTTCCTCCACCTTATCTGCTTTACTTAACTCCAAATGCAAGAACTTTTTCAATTATCCATGACGCCACCTCAGAGGGTGAGGGGACGGGGAGGCCCGGCGTTGGCAGGATAAAGACTCCGCAGAGGAGAGAGGGAGAAGGGGGGAAACGAGTGGGGATGGAGGCAAGAGGACGGGGGGAGGGAGGGAGGGAGGAGAAGTTGAGGGAGAGATTCCGCAGTGACTCAGTTCCAACAAGTTATCTTTCATTTTTATGGCTTCAATCAAGTGTCCTTGAAGCCTAAATATACTGGATTGGGCTCTCTTATCCGGGGCTGGATGGGATCGGATACCTTTAAGTTTAATACCCGCGCTTCCCATTGTGAGCACACACTTTAATGACTGCCGCTCTGATGCTGTCACTTTTTATCAAACAGCGTCCTGTCCCAGCTTCGCTCTGGCACAAATACAAAAACACACATCCCCTCCCTCTCTCTCTCTCTCATGTCCCCTCCTACACCTTTTCATCTCCATCTCTCTCTTCCACTCACACACACTCTCTCTCTCTCTCTCTCTCTCTCTCTCTCTCTCTCTCTCTCTCTCTCTCTCTCTCTCTCTCTCTCTCTCTCTCTCTCTCTATCTTTCCCTTGGCACGGGACCCTGCAGTTTGTCACACACTGGGCAGTATAGACTGCATGATACAGCTTGGGATGTCTCAGTGGCTTTCACACATTGTGACTGGGAACACAGCCTGGACCGAGGAGGGGGTCTCGGCCCCGGATCGAATTAAGTAAGATTTGGAAAGTGTACAATAGCCCGGATCAAAAGATGAACCAGCTAACAAGTTCACTGAGTCAATCATATCCCACACCCCCTCCATACACCCCCAAAAACCCAGGTAAGACAGAAAGAAAGAAATTAATAATAAGAACAATGAGCGACGAATATAAATAACTGCAAATTGCAATACTGAATCTATAATTGATGGTGTGCAATGCCCATAGCGGCTCAGGATTTATCTATATTTATTCATCAACTCTAGAAAAGTTTTCCAAGTAAGATAATAATGGTCTTGAAAGATATACCCACGGTTGTATTTCTCCCGAGTTAATCTCTCTAATGGCAAAAATTCGATTTGATCCAAAAACAGCTTAAAGGTTGGAGGAGACTCATTTTCCCAAAGTGAAATATGTAAGTGTAATCAATAGTCTGCCTTTTTTTCTCATATAAACGGAGACCAGGCATTACGTTTAATAAATACAAAGAAGGGTTTATGTCAAATTCTATCTCTGAGTGAAAGAGTGAATCGAACATTTCAACAGGTCTCATTGCCAAGATAGGTAATAAATGTTCCTTCTGTAGTTTTACATCTTGGACAAGAAGGTGAAGTCTCAACCGGATCGATTGTGAAAAGCTTCAGTGCATCGCTCTCTGTCTCTATCTAACATGATCTTTATTTGTTTACGTGTGTGCGTGTGTGTGTGTGTGTGTGTGTGTGTGTGTGTGTGTGTGTGTGTGTGTGTGTGTGTGTGTGTGTGTGTGTGTGTGTGTGTGAGGGCAAGAGATAGAGAGAGAGAGAGAGAGGGAGAGTGAACTTGCTGAAGGAACCTTGTCCGTGAAACCTCGCTGCTGAAAGTCACCTGTCACCTTTCTGGGTGATCCCCGACAGTTACAGAGTTATATGAGTGTGTAATTTCATCTGCCAGAGTCTAACTCACTGTGGTGCACGTGTGTGTGTGTGTGTGTGTCTGTGTGTGTGTGTGTGTGTGTGCACGCTCATCCACGGGCACACGCAGCGGGACAGCCTCCTGTTCCTTCAGCCATTCCAATTCCTCGTCCCATGTCCATTTTCGTTTTATTTCCGTTTAAGACCTGTCTGACCCGTCCACTCTCTGTGTCTCCATCTCTCTTCCTGCTCCTCTCCTTTCCTCATGCTTTTCTCCTCCTCTTTTTTTCTCACTTGGTTTATCCTCAGCGATTCTATGTCTTGATCCATCTCTCTGCCACTCTCTTCATTTTAGTTTTACCTCTTTCCTCTTATTCGCTTTTTCCTCCTGCTCATTTCCCCACCTGTGTGGGGATTGCTGTTCAGAACCATGGAGCCCAGAGCTTGTAATACCGAGTTATTTAGCCGCACAGTGACAGGTAGGAAAATGAAATCACCACTTGTCGATGTGTGCGTGTGTTTTTCTTTCCGTTGACCTTTACTGTTTCTCCTTCCCATTTATGGGACCCTGCTGCAGGGCTGTTTTCAGTCGGCTGCCACCTTCTCAGTGGCTTCGTGTAAAACCCGACCGCCAGACGTTCACTTAGGCGGAAATTCCATCATGGATGTAGGATTGATGAATGATGCTGTCGTCCGCAGTTATGTTTGGTGTGAATAAAAAAATAAATAATAAAAAAGTAAGGCTTTCATTTGTTGTAAGAGCTCAAAATATAAAATAGTGCTTTCACAGAGAGTCAGAAAATCTGCTTGTGGCTGATCAATTTATTGTTTTTATTTATTATAATTATTGTATTTGATCTATTTTTAGTTCTAGCGCCACCTTAAGGTCGGTTGGATAGTTATGAAATTCAGTACAAACTTCTATGCCCTCCTCAGGATGAATATATAAATATATACTATGCCACTGTTCTATTATATATCTACACAGATGCTCATATTTAGATTTTTAATGAGTTTGTCTGCCTGGTTATTAACATGCAGTGAATTGTGGTAAAGGAGAATCAGGCTTTTTGGCCGTTTTACTCCACTAAATCTATTTTTTCCCCATATATTTGTTCAATCTGTTGTTTTAACCGACTGACGGTTTTCTTTCTAACGGACTGTCGGCGTCTGTTGATTTCCACGACACTCAAGCTTCCTTTTGAGAGGCTTCTCTTCTCCCTGTAATGATGTGGACTCCACATCAATGGGCAGTGAGCACGTTCGATTGAAGAGTGAACATTCACTTTGATTTGCACAAAGCAGAAGAAGATTAATCACACAAATCATAGATTGAACCACGGGTAAAATCTATGATGTGGAAAAACATGTGCACACTGTAACACTGCAGGAATTACATGAATACAATCACATTTTCTTTTGAAAACATGATTAGGGGAATCTGACATTAGTTTGCATAACTGGTCAAGGGCACAAAAACAAAACAAATGTGAAAGCGCTCCTGGACATTTTAAACTGCAAAAATTACTGAGGCACAGTTATTGTGACAACATTGGCCGTGTTTCACAAAGCGCTTTGGAGACGGCTCTGCTGCAAAGTGTAAATAACGATAATTAATTCATTTGTTCATTCATTAAGCCCGCGAACATCTGCATGGAAAACACAGAGCTATTAGTGGACTTTTTTAATGTCATCAAGTTGCTGCCACCGGTGTTTTGTGAAGTAGCCTGTCTAATGAGGACGTTCTGCGTCTAGTGCAATCAACGCACGGCTTAATGCGATATGTCATCGGTTATTTGACTAATATTTGTCAAACTCTGAAGACAACTACTCTGCTGAACACAAACTCTCAGCCAAGCACAGACAGTCACATTAGTATGTGGGGGCAGGAAGGATACAGGCACATTGTTGAAGCTGAAATATTTAATAAACATGTACATGCATAGTGAAATGTAACTTTTTAATTAAAACTACTTTGTTTGACTATAGGCTGGACTCAAATGTGTAATTGGCTGTTGGGCGAGGAACCGGCTGTATACATGTTCTGAGATCTTTTATTCTGAAGGTAACTGGAAACAGGTGGACAAAGTGACACTAAAAAATATATTAAAATTTGGAGATATTAACATTCACGTTTACTTCACATTACGACACAAGCTCACATAAGCTGCTCTCAGATGTGCACCAGTCTCCAGGTAATTTCAGGAGATTATCCAGAGGGGCTGTATGGGAGAACACAAATGTTAGCTGCTCTGGAGTTTCTCCCGACAGCCCCAGATTCCACATAATGTCCTAGTGAACCCATGTGAAAACAGCAGGAGATCATCCGAAAGATCCATCGTGAGCACGTGGGCAGTTGATGACGTTTCTAACATGCGATGGACGCAAAACCGAAAATAACAAAAAGAATACATATATCTCAGGATGAAAATAAGATGTCGTATATGTAGAAGACGTTGAAGAAGACGTCAACTTGGAAAGACAACGAGCTTCAAGATCTTTTATTGATACGGGCCGATGCCGGTAGAGATGTGCTGCAAACAAAAACACGTGATCTCCGCAGCAGAATTTATTCGTTATGTCCTGCCTCTTGCACGCTGCGCCTGCACCTTAACGCTTCAGAGACTTCTGTGTTGCTGACCTGGTGAATCTCTTGCTGCGTTCCTCAAATGTCAACTGCAAACTCCAGAGAAGGTCCGGCTCCAATTGTGTGCGGACGTTATCTGGAGGTCATGTCTGAAAATGACTATATGATCTCACAAATCCGAACCTACGTTTGCAGAGAAATATGAGACCCTGTGAGATTCAAGCCAAAAGATGAAATTAGTTGTTGTTGTTATACTTCAAATCAGACAACTCTGCTTCTGAGGACTAGGTTTGGTTTGTATCGTGTAGAGTTATGTTCAACTCGATAACCGTAAAACCAATCTTGGTCCATGTAAAAATGTCAGATCAGCCAATAAAGGGGTTCCTGTGCCACAGTTCTGTGATTCTGTACATTCTCCACTCTCATGTGTAATGTCACGTCAACTTTTCCACGTGAAACAGGCGACCCCCCCCGGCCGCCTCACCTCTCAAGCAGAAAAATGGAAGATTAGGTTCCTTGCAGCTCAATGTTTTGTGCCCGAACGGGAAAATGAAGCAGAGGGGCCCATTCCGGATCCCCCATATTTCTCTGAAAACATTTCACACCCTCCGAAAGGAGCCCCACACCAGACCCACTGCCATAAAACTCTGATGTGGATTGATTCGCCCATGCTTCAGCGAAGAAGTACAGGTAGTAGCCTAGAGGTCGGAGAGGCAGGTTTTTGGATTCGATGGTCGATGCCGGGCGAATGTGGGGAGAGAGCACATTACAAGGTGCTTTTTTAAGCAAAGAGGAGGCCTGGTGCGACAGTGACGAACCCTGAATGTGAAGTGAGGGGAATGTGACAAAACTCGTGCACGGTCGGTTCATACTCGCCGGAAAGAAATTGCCGTCAGAAAATAGGAAACTTTTCTGAAATATCTCTTTACTTCTCTGTTTGCCAGAAAAGCTGGGAATCATTTCCTTTCCCTTCCCGAGCACCATGTTCCCCATCTGCATGGTTGGTTTTTTTTTTTATCCCCGGGCCCAGCTGAGGTGACAGATCGGTCCCAGGGAGAGGACGGGCTGTCGGATGGAAGGGAAGACGTGTGATGTTCTGATCCGTAAATGTCATTTTATCTCTTGGCTATCTTTCAAAAAATTCATCTTCCCTCTATCTGTCTTAAGGGTATAGTTTTACACACTTTCTCCTACATACTTCTTTTTTTCCCTGCCTCATCCTTCAGAGCTCCCATTTACCTCTGAGACACACACGTACCTGCCAATGACACTCCCTCCTCTCCCTTCCCTGCTACCTCTCTTTTGCTCTCAGTGTCTCTTAAGTACAGGAACACACCTGCCAGAGACATTGATTCATTCTACCACACTTTCTCTCTCTGTCTCAGACACACACACACACACACACACACACACACACACACACACACACACACACACACACACACACACACACTGACCTGCGAGCGCCACAAAGCAACTTTTTTCCCTTTGAGCAGCCTCCCTGCAAATGTCAGGTGGGTTATTGGAGGAGGAGGAGGAGGAGGAAGAGGAGGAGGAGGAGGAGGGTGGTGGTATCGGGGAGGGTACTGGATGTTGAGGGAGAATGGGGGGGGGGGAGTGAGTGAGAGATGCACACATCAGACATGAGGAGGATTTCACTTTTGCGTGAAATCACATTATCAGACTGGCGCAGGGTGTGCAGGCTGCAGGAGAGGGGGGGGGGGCGGTTGGTGAGCAACAGGAGGGGGAAAAAAATGTTCTAGACACTGTGGGCTTTCATATCCTCGCTGGAAAATATAAAACACGTTGAAAGGCAGAGATTTTACATCGATTCGTCATTTTTACTCGACAGTCTTGCTTTCTGTGAATCGCACTATTTAAGGGGCTCATTTAGACGTGGATGTGGTCCAGCCAACGGGATTGGGTGTCAATTTCATGCTTACTTTGTCTTGTACACCAACCTAAGCTTCAAAGAAATGTCTTAGATAGAAAGAGGAGCGTATAATCGCCAACATAATGTGCGCTCACACATGCTCGTGCATACTACACACAGTGTTGGCATAATCTCCCCCTGCTCTGGCATGTGGATGCACACTTATAGGCCGCGTGCACACTTCTGCTGTGTATGCAGCACATTAGACGCGGTGCTTGCAGCACATGCATGGTTCGGGTGCAGCGGAGATCGAGAGTAGCGGATGTTTTTAAGAAGTATCCACATGTAGCACACGAACACATCAAACCTACTCACAGCGTAGAGTGCTGTGCATATATTCACACGTTCTACTTTTCCCCACGATTTATTATTTTGTTATTCCTCATTTTGTTTGGGTGATATTAATAATTCATCGCCTCTGGCAGCCTACAAATATCATCCCGGGAGATTAATATAAAATGTAGCCGCCCCACTTCCTCAGCAGCATGTTCACCTGGGCCCGTCGTCTACCTGACACTGAGCTAGAAGCCTATTTGCTATGCAGGGAGCCCACTGACAAGCCCGAGACCTGAAGCTGAGTTAATTAAACATTAGGCATTAATCAAAATGAGATTGTTAATCTCGACACGATTATCTGTGATATTTTGTAAATTGCGTGCTTCTCCTCGGGCATACTGAGTGGGGGGGGACGCACAATTGGCCATGCACACAAGATGACAGACACATGCACACAGTGAGGGCGATTTGAATAGCCCAGCGTGCATGTGTGTGTCTGTGTGTGTGTGTGTATGTGGGCCGACAAGCCAGCGCTCATTGCTCTTTGATGCCCTTTACATGTTTCAATCAACATCAATCAACACTTGGAATGCAGCGCTTCATTTTAATTGAGACTGAAACATGCAGCTGCAGAGGGAGGGAGAGGAAGAGGAAGGACATTCACAGATCAGTGGATATCGCTTCCTATTCAGTGAGAACGTTACAGCGTACGATGTCAGGTTAGACCACAGGAAGCTGGCTCACCTATACACACTCCACACACACACGTACACACACAGTCACTCACACAAATCATACAGACACGGCTGCTCCCTCTAATTGAAAGATCATACATTTCAGGGGTGTTTGCCAACTAAGAAAATTAAGTTTGGCTCCTAAAACTCCCTGTACTTAGGAAGATCTGACGCATGCAATCTTTTATTATGAATCTAAATTGGAGGTGACTTTGTGCCGTGTTAAACTCTGAGCTTGCATTTATGGAAAGATTATTGCATTCGCTTTTTCTTTTTCTTTTCTGCTCTTCAGCTTTGAGGAGCAGAGCCGTAGTTATCGCTTTGTTTTGTCAAGAGAGACAGAGACTGAAGCTTCATGGCTCCGAGTCGAGTCTCGGTTCTTATCGCCGGCCGACTTTGTTTTCTGTCGCCTTCAAGTGTCCGCGGCCACACGCACTCGTCCGCACGGATTGTTGATACCGTGTCGTGCACTCACACAGACGTTAAAAGGTTGTGTTGTCACGTGCGTGGACCACCCGGGCACATAGACACACGCATGCGCACGTTTCACACTCGGCTCCACAGAAGTTGCCATCTAATCCCCTTTGTTTTTCTCGCTCTAAGTGGGCCACCCTTGCGCCTTTGTTGATGATAATGCCAAGTTATTTTCTATAAGTATGAACCGCCTCAATTACACCTCCTGGCTAGAAGCACTAATGACAGATATGTGATTAGGACCTAGTGCAGAGATCTGGCCCATTTGTTTGATGCAGCAATTAATACGGAAACTGAAGTAATAGAGTTAGATTAGCCAGTTAATTTTTCTCTCGCCCAAAGGGGAGCGTCCAAAATCCAACCAATGGTATAGTGATTACATCTGGACGTACATTGGGTTGTCTTGAAGTTCTGTTGGCTCAGAATCCAGTGGATCACAACACAGCTTTTCCCCAATTCATCCGAAAACAATGTCTCGCTAAGACGAAACCTGCTGGACGCTGCACAAAACCCCATCATTTTTGGCTAAATCAATTACACATCATGACTGAATGGAGGCTGGAGTTTAGTCCACGCTTTCCGAAGCTAGAACTTGGGCCGTAACCGTAACTGGAAATTAGTGCATTGCAATTTGGCTGATTGCATATGGGTTTGGTAATGTGCACTAAAACAAAATGTGCACTAAAATGAAAGTGATGAAGCAGCTCAATTATTTATCTGGCCAGAGGCACTTTTTTAGTTGATGGCTTCTATGTGGAAATCTGCTTTTAACAGCTTTATCAATTCAGTTTGTTTTGGCAACCATATCAAAAAATTAGGTGCAAGGTAGGAGTAATAGTTTTGGTTAAAAAATAAAAAGATCAATGCTGAGTTCCTTATAGAAACCATTACAAATAACTGTTGCAACCCTAAGGCTGCACTTACACCTTTATTGTTAATGGTTGCTCAGGTTTATGCAACAAAAAGTTTTGTCGAGTTTAGCCAAATTGTGATTTAGGTCGAAAGTTTCCTAAAAGATCCCCTGTGTTGTTTTTGGATAGGTTTGACTGTTTCTGGATGGGTCACCATCTTGTTTGTCACGTGCACGATGCCAAGGGTCTCACACTGTTCCTCAAGTGGCAGGAAGAGCTAAAAGAAACAACACCGACGTGGACTGTTCGTAGGAAACTGGAAGCGAACAGTAGCTTCCCATGTTAAAGTCCCGTTGACTTACCACGACCTTCAAGCTCTGCAGAGGCCCTTCCTACTCGAGCGTAATCATATTTTGTGTTTGTGCTTGAAACCGTCGATTTCCTGTGGAGGACAGTGTCTCTGCCATCTGCTTTGTACCTCAGGATCAAAATGGGCCCACAGCTCATTATTGGCCAGAGTTTCCCTCAGAGGATTACTCAGCCCTGTCCCTGACATGTGCATTAGTTAACAAAAATGCCAACGGACAGGGTTGGATATAAGAAAAAGTCAGAACTGATGAAGCAGCATTGACATTTTCTTGCATATTTTCTAAACAGAAATAAAATAGTACTTTTATGTCGTATAAATAAACCAATGCACGTCCCTCTTTTGCTTTTACTGTCCATACCACGATTCTCTGGTTTTTCCTTTTACTTTAGCGCATCATAGCTTTTTCTTTGTAATTGTAAAATGTCTTCTAAGTTACAAACACCGAAGTCCACGGCATTTCAGACAGAGGGTGAGGTGTCGCTGCAGCATCGTACAGCTCGAGACCAATATGACATATTTTAGACATTACAACATGTCGACATGTTCAAGTCGACACCTCATCGACACGATCAACCTCAGGGAGTCTGCATTCTAAAGGTTACATCTGAAGGACGACATCGCTGCAAACAATTACACCTTTGTTTGTTAGATGACTCATCAAACTGACTAATGGCACATTCACTCGGATAAAAAAGGTGCTCGGGGGCCACGTTAAGTGCAAAGTCCTTTTCTGTCTTACCTGCATCCCCCCCCCCCCCCCTAGAGGATGTTAATCACACCACTTAAGATAAAAAAGAGCGTTTATTTAATGGCTTCCTGGAGTGAGTAACGTGACTACTTATTATCCTGTTGAACACATCAGTTGCTTTCACCATTTGTGCATTTCGATCATGCACAACTCTGGTGTGACTTACTGTAAAAAAAAAAACTGTTAATGAGCAGGTAGGGATTCAGCGCTTCGCTTTTTCGAAAGGGAGAATGAATAATGCACACGGAGCCGGGGTTGCATGAACTCCAGTTCTCTACTTTTGTTTATCTGATGTTTGTAAGCACCGGGCCTACTGATTTTTCATGAGAACAACAGCGAGTGTAACGCTCCTTTCTAAACATCACAGGGTTTACGAAAGCCTTCTGCATGCAGGTGGACGTTATTCTACGGAGGTTTGACCCCGAGATCAACACAAGCCGTGACTGAACCGTACTCCTCCGTCTGTCAGGAGGAATAATCAAACAACCTACAAGACGATAACTGTTAGCTGTTATTCACGGAGGAGAACAGGACTGAATATATTCCTCCTGAGAGACGTTTACTGCCGTTTAAAATCTGCATTGACAGCTGCAGTGCTTTTGTTTATGTTTTGTAGTTTAGGCTCTGATGAAAAACACGGTGTGAGGGACGTGCAATCATAATGTAGCTGTTTACAGGGAAAGCAGCTGGCAGTCAAGGTCACCGGTTTGAAACCCAGAAAAAGGTGGTTTTCAAAAACTAAACGCACTCTTTCCTGACCGTTATAAATGTCCACTGTGCTGTCTTTGAGCAAGGCACTTAATCCTGTGGACCTGTAGTTGTCAAGGTGAGGATGTGCCGGGTAGCTGAATATGACTGTGATTAAATGCTAGTTGGTGCATTGCGTTAAAAGAACATGCATGCTCAGCATGGAAAGTGAATCATCCCGTGATAAATAAAGGTTTAAATATAGATATTACAGTGGTAGCTACTTTAGGAAAAAAAATGTCTACATCTGTATCTTGAATTAGTGCCACTGCAGGCACTGTAAATAATCCTCTCCTGGAATTTATTCATTAGGATAACATTAGCACAGTTAAATCACCGTTTATTGGAAGACTGAGCTAATGACAGCCCCAGATGCACAAAATTGATGTGGGCATGTGCCTTATGTTGGCCCGTGTGTCTCGAAGGGGAACTGCAGGAAATGAGAGGCCTGTCTTTAGGAGAAATTCTGATTTAGTACAACTTGAGTTCATCATAGTGAAGTAAAGTAAAGTCGAGCCAAGTTTATTTATAAAGCACATTCAAAACAACCAGAGTTGATTAAAGTACTCTACAATAAGAATATAAAGAAAATGTTCAAGAGTAAAAACAAATTCAAGTAAATAAACTAACCACCAAAACTAAATCTAACCCCAAACCTGTGCTAAAAGTGAATAAAACAATTATATTACGACAAGAGCCTGAGAAAACATGAGGGTCTTCAGTTTAACCTTCAAAGAGACATATTCTACTATTCAAGTTCATAATTTTCATTTGTGTTTCCACTGGAAAATTATTTTAGGCTCTAATGTTCAGAAAACACATTTCTCAGACTGTCCATTGCTGCAGCTCCTCTTTTCAGCCTCTGTCTGAAACACTTGGTTTTAGCTCCTGATAGAGCTCAGTCTGCTCTGATTGGCCAGCTGGCCCACTCTGTTGTGATCGGTCAACCGCTTCCAGCATGAGTAGGAAGTCGGCTCTTGATTTACCTGGCTTTGTTGGGGGACGTGCCAGACAAGCCACTAGGAGTACATTATGCAAATGTGGAGGAAGAATCGGCCGGACTACTGACGAGGCGTATCACGAGCTTCAGTGTTTTCTGTTTTCTACAAAAAAACATACAGGAAAACTGAAAGAGCATAATAAGTCTCCTTTGTGTCTATGAAAGTGGGACACTGTAAATAGTAAACTGAACTAAAGCAAATGCACGAGGGCCTTAAACCCTTGTTCTCGACTAAGAGGCCGAGGGGTGAAGCTGTGAGATCTGGGAGAGGAAAGAGCAGAGAAGATATATCGTTGGGCCATTTAACAAAAATGAATAAAAGAACCTGATACTAAACCCTACACTTGACTGGGAGGTGTAGATAAGTGCAGGTGAGCTGCTGTCTTTCTTCTGAATAAAGTGTCAGGTCAGTCAAACAAAGACTAATTGTAACGTGATCACAGTTTACACAGTGTAGTTCAGCTGCTGTAGCTTCTCCATGCAAACGGGGATTATCAGCAGCATGGAAGTGCACTCGCTCCACAAAATAACAGGGTTCAGATAGTCCGGGGTTAAAGCGTCTGATTGTCGGACCTCTCATCTTTCTCCATCAGTCTTCATTGTTGCAGTGTCACTGTGGTCAGATCACAGCCATTACTCCGGGGACTGTGATCCCATAACTGACAGAAATGAAACTACCCCCCCCCATAAACTATGACCCGTAGAGTAATAAAGCGTAATGTTTGTTGAAGGTTCCCCGCTGTGGTTTATCAGTATCAGGGGTTTCTGTTGCAGTCTTACTGCGTCCATCTGTTTCTATCTGCCGCTGCATCCATGCCCTTGTCCCCACTTCTCCAATACAGAGCTCATGTCTTTTAAAATTACTTTTCTCGCAGCCATTTTCTCAGGTCTTTTTTTTTTCTTTCTGAATCCCCCCAAAAAAACAAAGTCGCCACTGAGAACAAATCAGAAAGCGACACCCCTGAGAGTGGGTGGGGGGTATTGGGGGGGGGGGACAGCAGCAAGGACATTTTACCACTGGATGTTGTTTTTCTGGAAATTGCTATATTCACCTGGTAAACAGAGCAATTTTCTAAGCAAGAGTATTCCGATGACTCATGTTTGTAATAATACTAAACGTAAATGCGCCTCGTTTTAATTCCAGGAAACATTTTTTCCGGAGTTAAGTGTAATTTTCTCTCACTCATTTTCTGCCGTGGCTAATTTGGCAGGTTGAGCGCCGCATATTTGATCGGCAGAAGTGGGCCGAGACCACACAACACGCTCATCTGTGCCCCAGATCAGCTCAACCCCCAAACGTGTCCTCAATCGACTGCAAATCACGGTGGCATCAGAGCGGCGCTCCTGGCGAGAACACGCTGCTGTTTGTCAAACATATTACCCCGAGATTGAAGTCTAATAGTCCTTTTTTTTTTTTTTTCCTCCCCTCGCTTCTTCTGTCTCCGTCACTTGTTCCCAAATTTCCCCTCTTCACTAATTAGCTCCTTTATGCTCCCGCGCACTTCAAATCGCTCACTCTCCTCGGCGCTTATTCATCTCCCCCCCCCCCCCCCCCCCCCCCCCCGTCTCCGCTCCCCCTGCCTCTCCATTTGTCCGTCATCTCTCCGTTATAGAGATGGATGAAAGGGAATATCAGGGAGTCTGGGTGGGGGAGCTCTGCTGATAGGCTGAATCAAGGCAGGTCATTTACTCACCGCCAAGTCCATCCATCCTGGAACCACCACCTCGCACACACACTCATACATACACACTGCCCCTAAATGACTTCCATCTCTCCAGGTGTTATTTCACTCCTGGGAAGTCGGAGTTTCAGTATTCAACACAACCAGAGCAAAAAGGATCATTTCTATTAGGAGCAGTCACACATCCAAAGCACCGCACACACTTCCCCAACACAAACACACACAAAAAATGCACACGCACCCTCAGACTAGGAAATATCATGCATACTCAGACATGCACCCGGAGCCCCGAAGCTCTAGGCACCTCATTACCGGCATTGCGTGCTTTCACCGCTGGGGTGTTGTGAATAAATTTGTCCCCCCCCCCCCCTAAAGTTTTTTGCCATTTGCAGCTGTGTTTCCCGTGGGCTGACTGTTAATGGCATCAAGCCCCTCTCGCCGTTATCAACTGATATCATTCTCCCGGTAACGAAATAATGTCGCCATCTCACCAGTCCAGCTGCTTGTTGGTCGAATTACACTCCAGCAAGAGGCAATTTTCCACCCGACAGTCCCTACATCAGACCGGAATACCCAAAACAGCTTATTTTACCACCAACATGATGGCATGATTACTGCAAACGCACGATGCCACCTCCGGCAGGTTAGCAAGTCAGCAAGGGAAGTAAAGCTGCGCCGCGGACCGCGCGAGAGAGATTTATGATCCAGGGAATCGTGGTGATGGAAAACCGGCGGAAGGTGTTCAAGGAGGAGCAGGCCCACGTTGCCCCTCCACCACCGTACAGTATTTGTTATTGACAGATGTGCGGCATAATCAGAATACAGCGTGCGCGCGCTACTGTAGAGCGGATGGATGAGTCGGGGGAGAAAATGTGATTACAGTGGCAATCATAACTCAGATTAGCCTTCCTTTGTACCTCTCTGCACAGCTCAAAACAGGAATCAATCACCATCACATTCTCTCTGCGCCGCCTCGCGTCGCACACAGGGCCGCACCGAAAGGACAAATATTATTCTCTGCGACGGAGAAAACAACATTGTCTACGGAGCAAGGACAACAATCGCTCTCTTTAATAAATAACAGCGGCTTTTATGATCATAAATAGTGAGTGGGCCGGGGGCTGTTTGTAGGGGGGGGAGGATGATACATGAATCCATTCAGCATATTCCTGCTATGGGCTTGTATCTCTGCAACTGAGGGGGATCAAAGCGGCTCCTGACAAAAGAGGCGCCGATGCAGCGTGCTGAGATGACAGCCTTCACCAGCGCTAGCAGTGCACTCAGCACTTACATCAGCTGACTGGAGACCTGACTAACCAGACCAGAACAGCACAGTCAGTCCCCCCGCTGGTTCCTCGATCTGATAATTATTGATGACATCAGGACATTCTCGGGCCCGTGGAGGCTCATTAAATCACAAGTCAACTGATAATAAGAGTGAACACACAGCACTGGATTTCTCCATTTACTCAACACCACAGACTCCTATTTGCATACTTTGATATGCACGCCCCTTTTTAGTTATTCCCTTTGGATTGCCACCCGATTAAACTGTGCGACTTGCAGTCACGTAGCAGAAACTTCTTCGTGGTTATGTAAAAAGCCTAAAGCACTTGGCTGGTTTGAGCATGTGATCAGTCTGTCAGGGTGTGTGTGTGTTATACTGTGTGTGTGTGTGTGTGTGTGTGTGTGTGTGTGTGTGTGTGTGTGTGTGTGTGTGTGTAGTTGTGTGTGAGCGGCAGTCTTCTGGTTGCGTCGGTACTACAGAAGCTTGCAATGCTCCAGGGGGAGAAATGCTGATGTGCTCTGAGTCTTGAGCATTCAAATTAATTTGGAGCCATGCTGAGAACAATATTCTCATCAAATGGTTTGTAAATCACTCAAATGCAATCACACACACACACACACACACCCACACAGCACACACTCAAACACTTAGTACACACATACATGAGTTTGGACTTGCACAGCTACATGAGCACGTCCACCCCTCGCTTGTGGTTTGATGCCAATGTGCAAAGTGGCCGAGCCCCATTGTCTCGCTCTCTCTTTTCTCTCGTTCACAATCATCCCCATAAACTCAGACCCTGGAGGAAAAGAGGAGATGTGGCCCGTCAGGACCTTTATGGTCCTCGCCACAATCTCCCAGGACTACAATGGTGTTTTTATGATGCTACTGTACAACCCACCCCTGCCCCCTGCTCTCCGCCCGCAGCGCCACCAAGGAAACTAACAAGATCCTTATATTTAATGGACTCCACACCCTCATACCTCCGGCAGCTGCCACATTGTCCCCGCTGCGAGCAGCCAAAGCAACAGGCGAGCGGTTCCCTCTAATCAAACCTAATCCAAAGTGCCCTGTACACCTTCCGCCTGCCGTTCCAGCGTACTCACCCGTAGGACGCCATCTCGCTTATACTTTTTCCCGTTCAATCACTGTATGGGCGAAGGGAGATGGTGGGGGCGTAATTGGATCGAGTCAAGGTATTTGCATATGTAATTTAGCAGCGACAATCAGAGAGACATGGCACAATCTCCATCAACTGTTAACTGTGAAACAAGATTTAGCCCCTTTCAGTCTGTGGCCGGTCCTGTGGTGGCGCCTAATAGTGTGTATCTTACTGCTTATCACAGCTTCTCTGAGCCAACAGGCTGTTGTGCTTAGATAACCATAGTCATTTGCTGCGTTAAGTGGCTGATGGCTTCAGTTGCGCGGCACACTTTCATGCACGTGCAAGCATGTAAATGTAATCTGCTGCCCCGGCCTGTGAGCATGTTGCAGCACGGTGTGCGCCTGTGCTGCATGTATGTGTAACCGCTCGATCCTTTTCATCCCGGCGAGCTTAGTTCCAGTCCCCGGCAGCATGGCTGAGTTAGATTAAAGTCACCCGTATTACACTTAGCGCCAGGAGACATAAGGAAATTAGGAGAAAATTAAACAATGCAATTTGCATACAATTGCACAACAGTGCGGCAAACTGCTCGGCTCGCCACCGTCTGGTCATCGGAAGAGTGGCCGCTCAGCGTTGTTTCATCAACCGTGCACACTGACTTTAGCTTTGGCCTTATTCAATCATGGATGTTTACTTGGACTGTGAGGAAAAAGTCTTAAAAAGGAAATCAGACACATTCAACAGTTTCTTTATTCATTATGTATGAGCGAAAGCCAGCGAGTGACGCCACTCGTGTTTTACTCAGGAACAGGAAAATACTTCTGCACTGAAGGTTAAACCAAATTGCAGAGGCTGGATTTAGATTATTTTACATGTGAGCCCACTTCTGCTGCGACATTTTAGTCTGACATTCAGGCTATAAAACAGTTTTCATCTCAGCTGTTTGAAATATAAGACCTGCACCCTGCTGAGAAAATCTTCCTCAAGACACAAACGCGCTTCTATCTCCCTCTCGCTGGCTCCTCTTCGCCTCTCACACACATTCAGATGCAAACCAGCACCTTTTAGCGCCTTTCACAAAAATACGGATATTAAACCACGTATCAATTTCTCTTCCAGCTTTCATCTCAAAATTACACTATATTCTCCCTCCCCCTGTGTGTCTCTTTTCCTATCTCGGCCCCCATCCTTCCTACACACCAGCCAACTCACCTGGTGATAGTGCTGGTGAAATATTAATGTGTTCAGTGAAGTGTTGTTGCTTGGAGCGCTGCCCTGACCACGAGCTTTGTTTCTGGACAGAGGAGGAAGCTAAGTAGTCATTCAGAGGCTCAGGCAGAGGTCCACGCTGCCGGATGTAACCGCGAGGACAACTCAGAGCAGGGCCCTCGCTCTCTCTCAGCTGGCACTGGGGCTCGATGCAAATGATTCATGACTGCAATATTAAGCCCGTCCGGGGCTGCAGCGAGATTTCGCAGTGAGTCAAGCTGCAGCGAGTTAAAGAGATCCCTCGCCTGAAGCTGTGGAGGAAAAGGACACCCAGTTTCAGCTCTCATCTTAGCCCTCTTTAGCCTCCTTCAGCCACTCAAACCTTCCTGCACACCCTCACACACACACTATTCCCACCTCCTCGCCTTCCGCTCCAACTTTTAACAAGTTCTGAAACTGCAGGTGCTCCCATTTCTTCCATGCAGCTCCTTTTTTTCCGGCACCGCACCTTCCAAACGTTGATGCTTTTCTTATAGAGGCCTAAATTAGGAATGAGCTTAGTAACTGGGAGCTGCTGCCTCCTGTTCAGATTCAACGCTCTCCTGTCAGTTTGCTTACACCACGTTGCCCAAAGATCCCTCCGGGTTTACGCTCAAGTATTCGCACCACGGTGCGTTTGTACTATATCTGTGTGTGCTTGCATCAGTCCCTGTGTGTGCATGGTTTTTGATGTCTAGTACATGTATGTCTGCTGTCTGTGTGCGGGGGGGGGTTCACTGCATGTATTTGTGCACACACAGTTTTTATTTTTTGAAGGGATGAAAATCTCTGGGCCAGTGCATCAAAGAGCAAACTGGAGGAGAGAGGAGTCGAGGCAGAGGTTCAGTTCGAGGCTCCTAATTTGCAGATGTATGAGTGGGGATATGGATTTTATACTTTATACAGGAATAATGCTGACATTCCTTTTAGCTGTGCTTGTCTTGCATCCTTAGTTCTGAGTCTTTTTAACCTTGCGCTCGCAGATAAAGCTTATACCTGAGAATAGAAAAAAAGATGATGGCACATACGCACACAGACACACACACACACACACACACACACACACACACACACACACACATAGAGGAGGTCCTTACAGGTCGAAAATGTGTAGCTGCTTAGAGATAGAAAAAAAATACATCCATTGTGATTCTAACCAAGCCTGAAAAAGACTTGTGCTGCGACTTGTGAGTCTGGATGGATGTGAGCCGGAGAGCTGGACTTAGACTTCAGCACGGCTTGCAGGATCAATCCTGTTTGTGTCTAGCTGGTCCCTGCACACCACAGACTCCAAAACAAAGCAACAAGAAAGAGAAAAAGAAGAGACGTGCCTTTTTTATTCAGAAGAAACTGCCAATACTCTGATCTTTCCAGCTCCAGTCTCTTTTTTTTTATAAATCTTGTATAGACTGTGACATAAGAGTTAATACACTTCCTGCTAGAAATCAAAACCTCGGCACAGCTTCCCTCAGTTCTGCTAAAAAGTGACATTTTACATTTTAAATGTTTGATTGATGCAAAAAAACAAAGTTGGAACCACCCCAAAGGGAAAGGCACAGAACGTCTGAAACAAACACACTTTGACGCAGACGTCCCCAGTGGACGTGGAGATCTGTCGTAGACATTCGCCCACAAGTGCTCAGACGTATATGAATATATTACATACATACGTTAAACGTGATGTGTCACAGGGATAAGCAGTGACGCTGCCAGCTTATTTTTAATGCAACCTGGATTAAGCTTTTGTGATGACTGGCAGGGATTTCATTGTTATGGATGCAGTGCAATACTTTAAGATGCTACATGTGGGGTTTTGTCGCAGATTGATTGAAGATTGTTTTCCGGCCTGTTTTCCAGGTTGCGCCCATAAGAGTGTGTGTGTGTGTGTGTGTGTGTGTGTGTGTGTGTGTGTGTGTGTGTGTGTGTGTGTGTGTGTGTGTGTGTGTGTGTGTGTGTGTGTGTGTGTGTGTGTGTGTGTGTGTGCGTGCGTGCGTGTAAGGACAGAGTAATGACTAAGGGACAGACATGACAGGCTGGCTCTCTGTAGGTTTCCTGGCTTATTACGTCGCTGTATCAGCGGCCAGCTCAAGCAGAGTTCATTGAGCAGGCAGGTCAGACACAGTTCACCGCAGAAGTTTTCATTCAACTTTTGTCATTTTTTTTTTATTGGTCCACAATGAAAGAATGGAGAGATAGTCGGATTTATTTGGAGCTCAGACCAAAGAACAGCCCAGTTTTTTAAAAATGAACTGCAAAGGGAATGAACAGAAATCTCTATTAACAGATACTGCATGAGAACCTGTAGGCGAGGGGCTGGGAGCCTTTTGGTTTGCGTTTGTAGTTTGACCAATGATGTTAGAGCAGGCTTTGATTAGAAAAACTTCTCTTGTTCATTCATGTAAAACCGTTGGTATGGGAGGAACGGTATTTCATTTTTGATTGTACGCTAGCGCATGAGATAATGACAATAAAGAAGTCTTGAATTTTGAAATGCATCGGTTGGCTGCTTTCTAATTTATCTGAATGTTGTTAGGGTTACACTATCCATTGCTGCAGTTCCTCTTATCAGCCTCTGTCTGAAACACCTGCTTTTAGCTCCTGTCTCTTTAAGGCCCCCCCCCTCCTGATAAAGCCCAGCCCGCTCTGATTGGTCAATCACTTCCACGCGTATAGGAAATGTCAACCTCCGCTCTCGCTTTACCTAGCTTTGTATGGAGCCAGACGAGCCGCGAGCTGTGCATTATGCAAACGTGGAAGTATCGTCCAGAATACTCACGAGGAAATTTCAGGCGCTTCAGGAGCAGAGTTTTCTGTGCAGGAGATGATTTCCCTTTACTAAGATTTTAAGCCTTTTAACTTTGCAGACCTTTTACATACAAAGAAAGACCTTTAACACACAAGCAGGAAGCAAAAATGAAAACTCATAAATATGTTTCCTCCAGATCTAGCTGGTTTTGAGTTTGAGGAACAAGCTACAACGTCAATCCGCCGCCTCTAAGCTGCACAGCTATAAGACAGGCTTAAACCACTCTGTTGTCTCATCACAACAGTTCATAATAGAGCTTTGAAACTTCACTGTTACACAGCCCTCTACAGGGGGTGTATGTGCTTTCTGGCAAAAGTTGAGCAAACTTCAACTTTATTGATGGATGACTCGTTCCGGTGCCAGAGCCTCTGTATTGGCACCGTCATTGCGTCAACAAAGTGCCCTCATTTAAATGAGTGAGGCTGCATTTTTTCTTTTTAATTCATGGCATTGTCTGTTTGAATAAGTTCTCAACAACAGACACGTAAGCAAACATGATCTCTTTTCAAGTGCAACAGCAGCTAATACTCCTAACTTGGGGCTAATACTTCTGCCTGGTCCACTGCGGATACTTTTCTGAACTGAGAAAGAAAGAATATCTGTCCACACGACCTTCATTTTACAAAATACTGTATCTTAGTCCAGACAAGAACACAAAAGCAACAACAAATGCTCAAACAAGTAGGTGGTGATAAAGTTTACATCAGATCTGTGAAATACCAGAGAAGAACACTGTGGTCAAAGTATTATCGGGCGAGACAGATACCTGTGAATGTCGCTAATGTGGTGGAGTGAGGCGACCTTGTTATTAGAGAAGTGCTAAACACTCGTAGAGAAACCGGTATATTGTTTATAGTGCATTGTTGTTGTCTCTGGCGGATGCTCATTACACAAAGTAACAGTGAGAATTCGCAAGAAAAGCTCTGACGTCATTGTTTTGTTTAAAATCTGCAAATTCCCATTTGTAAAAATCTCAATTGTAGCGACTTAAAGCCCCAAACATGGAGGAAAAAGTTTGTTTTGCAAAACATCCGCATTTGTGTGGACGGGTTGTGAATCAAACACACCCGACCGATCCCTAGTTCGAGGATTTTCACACGGCTTTAGGTTTGTGTTTACCTCGAAACTCTTTATTATCTGGTGTTGTGTTATTATTAATGTCCACCACTTGGAACAAAACTTTTTTAAGGCGGTACTGCACATCACATTTGTACCTAACCGCGGCAGAAAATGTTCCCTCGGGAGTTACTGCTCTAATATATCACTGGAATTAATTGTGCCGAAACATTCCAATGCAGGCAAGAAGTGACTGCTGTTGTAATAGGCAATAACTCTGCCGATGTGCTTTTTCTAAGTTTCATTGCGTCCACTTTGGGGCTTGTCACGTTTGATTGCTCGCAGAATTTTTTAAGAAGCCTCCTCCATTGAAAACAGCTCCTCGTCCCATGGGTGGAAACTGGTGTCTTTCAGGGAAAAGGCTCATATCGCCTTTATCTCCTCAGGATCACAACAGGACTCCTACACCTGCCTCCTCCATTCACTCTAATTTAGAGTTGAATCACAACTTCTCTAATGCCCCCGCTCGGCTCTTATTATTATTACTTTCACGTCCCCGCTCTTGAAGTAATTCTACTGTTGTGCTCCGTTTGAGTCGCTCTAAGATAAGAGCCCGAGCTAAACACTCGAATGTAAATGAAATTGTAGAAGAATCTATTTAAGTTGGGCAAGTTATAGCGATAATTGTCAGCGGAAGAGAAATAACGGCGGCAGAAAAACAGCCGACGCAGCTGTGGGACACACCACAGACGATCATTGTAACAATTAATTTGACAATGATATATTCAAACAAGAAACGTCCCGGTTTGCTAACAAGCTATATTCAGTACGAAGGATAATTTAGAGGCTCTTTGCGACACGCATCATTCGTCTTGTCTCCTTTGAGCAGCCTTTTGCTTTCTCCGTGTGTCCTTTCCTGGGTGACATATAGAGCCATACGTTAACATGAAGTCACGGATAGATGGCACAGAGAGATTATATCCAGAGAAACGGCGTATATAGATTTACATATAATTCCTCCAGGTGCCTCGGGGCTCAGTTTTCATCTTCTATCGTCACGTGAGTCACTCTCTGAATCCTTTTTGACGAAATATGCATGACATTAGTTTTATTCTTGACGGCAATGTACTGAATAGCGCTCACACGAAGCAGGCGCCTCCTTCTACCTTTCCCTCTCTTCCATCCACTGCCGTCTTGCCGCTAACCTCCCCCCCTCTCCCTCCCTTCCTCCCACCAAGGCCACCTTCCTGGCCCCCCCATCGAGTTCAAACGAAGAGGCCTATCTTCGCTCGTCCTCGCTCACACACACACACACACCTAGCCTCTCGCAGGAAGAGAAACACACACACGCTGCATTAATTCATCCGTGTCCCTGCAGGTTTCATCTGTCTTTAGGGACTGGAGGAGTTTCAACAGAGGGTCGGTCTGTTTACTTTGTTGTCTCAGGAGGGATATTCCCATTTGAATTCAAGTGAGTGAGTGTGGTCTGCAGTTGGGTTTAGATGTCTAATCTTCAGACACACACACACGGGTTGGCTTGTGAGTGTGTATTTCACAGGTTTTTTATCCCCATGCATTCACTGTACAGATGTAATTAAGTGCTTTACGTGCGTGTTTTTTGGTGTAAATGTGTGTATATGCACTTCAGCATATTAGGATTGCTGGAAATGTGTAACTTAATACCGGGGGTTTGTTTACAAGCATGGTATGTCGCGCTATAGCTTTCATCTGAGTTCAATGAGGCTGAGCCACTCAAAGCAAATCTTAAGTTATGTTAAGCTTAACTTTGAGCTCTCGGTATAAAAGCAGGTTAGCCTCCCCCCCACCCCCCCACCCCACCCCAACCTTGCCTTGAGCACTGTGCAGGATGAAAAATGGATAGAAGCCCCCAGAGGAAGGAGGGGGAAGGTCCATCTGTGAGCTGCATTCAAGGACAACAGTGTTATCCATTTTGGAACAGTATGAAACAAGCCAGTGTTTTCGGTGGGGTTTGGAAATGCGGGCATCTGGATGAACTGTGGATGCCACTGTTGTCTTGCCAAGCCAACTGTGATGCTGCAGATTAGACGCGAATCATTGACTCCTTGTTTGTATCAGCGCGACTTTTCCTCATTCAGGGTGAGAGATAATGAACAAATGTGACTGATTATTTCTGATCAGTGTTGTGGTGAATTACTGCAGCAGCCGGGATTGTTTTCGCAGCACACTGGTGCTCATAAAAGCTGCGTTTAATGTGATTTCAAGTTATTCAGCCCCGAGGTGTTTGGGTCTGGCGATATCTATTAATCTTTGTTTTGATCTTGTTTTCCCTTTTCTCCCCTTCCTTACTTTTTGTTCGCCACTCCGTCTTTTTTACTTCTGCGCCCCTCACTTTCTTCTCCCTTTCCTTCATCTTTACTTTTTTGTTCTTTCAACTCTTCCACCTCCTCGCTCCTGTCCTCTCTGATAGAACCGATTCCACCTGCAGATGTCGGCCAGAGTGCCCCCATCAACCCTGGGCAGCCTGCTGCTGGCGGTCCTGCAGGGCGGAGAGGAAGACAGAGACAGAGGACGTCGGGGCGAAGGGAGCTGGGGAGGAGCAGCTGTGATCTGCCCTGGTTGGGAGGAAGGGGGCGACGGGCTGCTCTCTCACCTCCAGAGGCACAGCGGCTCCACCTGGCATTTGTGGGACATCATCAACCTGACCCGCATCACAGGGGGTGGAGAGAGGAGAGGGGAGGCCAGCGAGGAGAGGAGGGAGGATCAGATGGAGGAAGAGGCTTTGAAGATTCTCTCTGCTCGTTTCCTGCGCTCCCCCTCTCCTATCTCCTCGGTTCTCCTCCTGGGCTCTGACCCCGAGTGTCTCTCCTCTGTCCTGCGGGCCGCCCAGCGCCTCGCTCCATCACTACCAGCACTGCAGTGGATCATGGGATACCCCTTGTCTCCAGATTCGCTGCACACTCTAGGAGGCCCCCTCGGGCTGCTAGCCTATGGGGAGGTCGGCCGCAAGCCAATCAGTTTCTACATTCGGGACGCCTTGCAGTTGATTGGCAGAGCCGTCACCGCGGCGACCCTGGTGAGACCGGACTTGGCACTGATCCAGAACATGGTGAACTGTTACGACATAGCAAACCGCCATGAAGCGCCCTCTTCAGGACAATACATAGCCAGGTAAACACACTTATACACGCATGTCGAACTAAAGACGAGCAATTCTTGAAATCTAATTTAAGTGTAAGTCACTCGAGAAGATAGAGATCGAGATTTGTTGTGCCCACAGCAGCAGCATCTCCTTCTAGAAAGTGTCCCTGCTTCCAGATGAACCTCTGACCTCTCCGCATTTTCCATATAGGGACCTTTTCCACTTATAGAAAGCCGTTTTTGAATATATATATATTTTTTAAAGATGTCAAACAATGTCAGTTTTGATGCTTGTGGCACTAAGAGCGGGGTCAGTTCCAGGGAAGTACCCTGCAGCTGGTAGAGATTTGTCCAAGGAAACTTCGAGAGAGTCGATGATTGAGAAACTTTCTCCAAAAATTAAACATATGGCTTCAGGCGACGGATTAGCTGCGGTACATTCCGGGCAGGAAGGGGCTATAACTGGTGTCTGTATCACCTGCAGCTCCCAGTCTAGCCTCCAATTTCTTTTTTTAAATGACTCCTGGGCACCTTAAATATTTGGACAAGGTCGGAAAAGTCTTCACATTTAAATGATACATGAAATAAACACTGACAAACAATTAACCGCCTCTGGTCGCACTTTGGAGATTTTCGTAAGAGGCCGTTTGCTCCACTTAGGGCAGCGGACGCTCGGGTTGACGCCCTTGTCCGTCCTCTGCAGCGTGGAGTGGTAGCGTCTGAACAGCGCTGTCTTACTGAAGGGTGGTGGGGGGGGGGGGTCTTTACGGCATACAGATGACACTTTAGAGTTTCATCTGTTTCCGTTTGCCGTTGTTTCAGCACCTGCAGCTTTTTAAAGGCCCTCTTTCCCTCCAGCCTTTATAGTGTTCTGTCAAGGTGCAGTCTGTGATAACATGTGCACGGGCAGAAAAAAAAGTTATTTGAAACTATAAATGTTTTCAATTAAAGAAAAAACTATTTCAATCGTCACATTTGTATCCAGCAAAAACTCAGACTCGCATAGTTTATGACCTTTCTCCACGTGGCAGATCGTGAGTAATGCACTGAAGCTAAGTCTCCTTTAAATTCACTAGATCCCGATTTTTTTATTAGATTTGCACAAAATTGCACATACTCATAAATATCAGTCCCCTTAAAATGTCAGATTTTTATTCATGAAGATCCATTAATTATCATTAATTGCATTGTTAAAGAAAGTGGAAAAAACATTCCTGGATCCACGCTTCTCTCCTGACAGATACCGCATCCTTCCAAGTTTCGTGGTAATCCGTTAAGTAGTTTTTTGCGTTATCCTGTTCCCTAACAGACAGACAAACAAATACCTTGGCCTAGGTAACTTTAAACGTTGACATTTAAAGCAGAAAAAACTAAATCCTGACATTTGTAAACAGCAAAAGCTCAGATTTACACTCTGTGACCTCTATTAAAGATAAATGTGTCAGAATCTGACTGAAGCAATGTGCTTGAAACCAATATTTCTTTTCCACCAGTTGACATGGATTCACTTTCAAATGTTGCACTGGCTAAAACAGCGAGCACGCCAACTTCCGTGGTCATGTGGTTCTGGTGAGTGAAGGATTTGTGCTTCGAGATGGGCCCCAACTGCAAATATTGAACACACACGGCGCCTGCCAGCTGAGAGGGATCATTAACAACACCCACATAATCACGAGCTGGATTCTTACAGTGTTTCCTCTTGCTGTTCAGCTGAAGTCTAGGATGCCAGAACCATTTGGCATGGAGGGCCAGAGGCTGAAAACGAGCAGAGTGGGAGTTGTGTTGCAAAGCAATGTTATTGGACATTCGCTGTTAAAGAGGAAAAACTTTTTCCTCGGTTTAATGTGATTAAATTGTTCATCGTGAGTCACACGAGCAACGTGGCCTAATGGAGGACAGTGATTCTCAGGCGGGCCGCCACTTCCAGACCGAAATCTTTTAACGACCATTAGATGAATTGACTTTAAATTGTGTGCAGACATTATTGGTTCCTAGAGGATGAAGCCTACTCTGTGTTAACCCCGTGTGTTTTTCCTCTGGGGCCACCACAAGCTTAACATTTGAAGCTTTTTAACCCCTCGCCACTCCTGTAAAATTGGGTCAAAAACACCTTTTCAAGATAAACTCAAAATAAATTGAATCCTGCTCTCCAACCACTTCGAGTGCATGCGTGCTCTGGGTCCCCTTTTGAAAGGTGACACTCTGAAGTCAGTCACTTTAAATGGTACTGCCATTGACTAACAAGTGTAACTCCCAGTTCAAATTTGATGGGAATACGACATGTTTTCTGCACTCTCCGAAAATGGCCATTTGGAGACTCCAAAAAAGACCCTTCGTAACCATGGCAACATATAAAGTGTCAAAACAGGTGCTACAGCAGAAAAACCAGAGCGTACATATAAAACATCCTCCTTTTATTTACTACTATTCATTTTACAACCCGAATAGGAAATGTCTCAATAACTACAGCTTGCCATGTAAAAACACCTCCTTTTTAAAACGGACCGAGATTCCATCAGGAAACCAGAGAAAGTCCGTCTTCCTATTAGGACCCAATCAACACTATCAGAACTGACTATTCATAATGGAGCCCTGCACATGTAGTGTCAGTGACCTTTGTTTCTGGCCTTTGAGAGACCGATAAAAGAGGTCGTTCCACCGCACTATTCAAACAGGTCCAGTCGTGCGTCTTTGCCCTCTGGTGTTCTCCCCGATTCTTATCCCTCCGCTGCATTAGCCAGACACGCCGCTGCTCCAGAGAACCCTAACAAAGCTGGAGGAAGTGAGAGACATCCACGTGGAGGAGGCAATTAACAGCTCAATGCCCAAGGGGGAGAGCCAGGGCGGCAGGGAGGGAGAGAGCACGTCTGGAAATACAAGTGAGAGAGGAAGGTATGAGACAGTACAAGAGCAAGAACATAAAATGCACAGTGTTGCATTTCAAAGCACTGGCGCAATGAGGATATATGAGAAACTATCCTGTTTTTATGTAGTCAAAATGTCCAGGATCCCAAAAAAATAAAAAACCCAGGGTGCTTATTCTGAAAAATATATCAGAGAGCAGTCAAAGAGAAACACACAGATGAAAGACAGAGGATGTAGGAAAAAAACCAAAAGAAAATACGAATAAAGTCAAAGAAAAGGAAACTTGTGTGGAAAAGGATGTGAGCGAAGGACAGACAAAGTTAGAGGGGGCCGGAGATGGAGCGCAGTTGCTATCAGAGTGAGATGTGTCAGTCAGGGCCCGTCTCGCTCATCACTGATTCCATCTCCCCCGATGAGATTTGAACCCCTGAAACAGGAAAAGAGCTTTTGCATCATCCCGCGTCAGACAGGCAAGACACAGATGCAAGTACACTTTCCCTTGGAACTGAAGGAGATGGAGCGATAAGCGAGCGAGACACATGCCCGGGTCTCTCTTATGGAGTCATCATTTACCCGCCACTCCGCCGACGCTCACAGTGCACGCTGGGGCCAGGTATTAGCGAGCGGATGCCATCGCTCTCGTGACTCCGCCGGCTGACTTATCAACCTGCTCCGACGTCCGCGCTCATTCTTTAAAACTCAGCCTCTGGCCTGACGCAACACAACAAACCGCAGAACCCACATCGCTAAAAGTTTATGCTGCATGAAAACATCCAGTTGTTCTTTGTTTTGTTTTTTTGTCTCTCTCTCCCGTCACGATTTCCTCAGTGGGACTGAATCCAAAAACGTCTCAAAAGGGAGCTTCGCACTTCTCCGCTCCGATTACAGCTGTAAAGTGAAGCCCGTGGTTAATGTTTTTATATAGTATGCGGTGGTAGCCAGCTGCAGCCACTACACGATGGTATATGAGTCTAGAGTGGGTTGGCTTGATGAATCTGCTGTCTTTGGGATATGATGATTCAGCCGTGCTATTACCATGAGTGATTTCAGCTCAAGGCAAGGCTAGCACTTCCACTTTATGGTCAGAGAGACAGAGGGAGCCGCTGATGAGGAAACATAAGTTAACGTGGGATGGAACGGGAATGACTTTCAAATCAGGTTCCTTCGGATTGTGGCGCGAGGAATGGGTTTGTAAATTAACGTTGGAGTAAATCAAAATGTGAAGAATACGGTCAGGGAAGAAAAGCACGAGCGGAAACACACGGATCCTCACGTATTTGTTCAGGTATATTGTTCTGTGTGGTGCAGACAAGCTATGGTCTGTTTGGATGTGAGTTAATGACCCCCGTGATCAGTTTAGTCTTTTCATTTACCGTCGCATTTCCCCCTATTTAATGGAGAAAGTTCTCCAGCAGCCGTTACAATCTATTCTCATCAATTCATACAAATAAATTGGAGATGGGGAGGGGGGAGGGGGAGGGGGGGAGAATAAAACAGAGAGTGAGAGGGAAAAGCAGCTTTTTCTGCTCTGAGAAAAGGCCACGGCTTGACCAACCTTTCCCATTAACAGGAAGGGAAACTTGCCATTTCTGCAGGCGCGGCACGGTTCAACACCCGGCGAACGCAGTGATCCCTGCAACTTTAACATTTAAACAACCCCTATGATTCACACTGACCCCCTGACAATCCCCCCACCTATCGAGACGTGATCAAACAGCACTTGTCTGGCTCCCACATTTGAAACATCACCTGACGACGTCCACGTGATGGAATGGAGACGTGAGCTAACAATCCTCGCCTGGTTCAAGAGTCCAGGGCAGATTTATGTACGAACGGGGATTGCTCTCCCTAATATATTCTGCCGTAAAGACCAATGCGGGTCACCAGGCAAGTGAGACGAATAGCAATGACTGTCTGTATGGACTCGCAGATAGGAGGAGATCCTCTCTGCACTGCATTAACTTTTAATTATGACTTTCCGGGAGATGCAATTATCCATCTGAGACTAGACTTGCTAAAGCTGCAAAACCAGACCAGGCCTGTCTGCACCAGTCTTTAACCTTTTCTCTATTTGTATCCTTCATCTGGCTGATTTAGTGGTGCTCTTTATTGCAGGCTACATTTTTTTAAACACCCTAACATTGATTTTGCATTTATTCCCCCCCCCCCAGTTTTGCTTATGCTCTGTCCCTTTCTTTCTGTCCCTTGAGATTTCTCTCCAACACCTCCTTCACCGGAGCCACAGGCCTGATCCAGGTGGACGCCGGCCTCTCTCGGATCCTCTCCTCGCAGCTGTTCCATGTGTGGAGTCTGAAGAGGGGCGCCCTGGGCCAGCCCGCCTGGGTTACTGTCGGCCAGTGGACCAGAGGCCGACTGGAGTTAGAGGGAGGGATCCTTGGGCTTGTGGGGGGGTTCGGGGGCAGCCAAGGACAAGGTCTTGGGGCAGGGGTGAGGGGAGGGGACGGCCAGGGGGACGGCTACAATGGAGGCCGCTGGAGGCCGGGACTTTCCATCGAGAGACACCGCCTGCGTGTGGTAACCCTGGTGGAGCACCCTTTCGTTTTCACACGGGAGGTGGATGAGGATGGATTGTGTCCAGCTGGTCAGCTCTGTCTGGACCCCAGAACCAACCGGTCTGACATAATCCACAGCCTCTTCAACCAGCTGCACAACCCGAACGCTTCCGCCACAGACTGGGAGGGCAACGGTGAGCTTGGTTTTGGCATTTGTCCTGAGAACACTGTGGTGGTGAAGTACCGCTCTGCCCTAGAACACTTGAAATACCTCATTTGAACTTGTAGGAGGACATGCATGAGATTTTTTTTAAGTAATCTCTAAGCTTCTTAAATGCCTGCACTGATCCTCCTCAAGATTGAAGAGGTTTTTGGTAAAAAAAGGAAAAATCAATAAGGGAGCTGGGAATAAGGTCATACCCGAGTTGACCGCATTCCGGCACAATACAGTATCGTGTATATTGCGTATTTTGTGTACATATGCAATCTACTGTGCAGAGAGTAGTCATTTCAGATGTTGAAGTCTTAGGCTGAGAATGTTTTTCAGACTCCTGAGTGGGAAATACAACCTCAGGGGATCAAGGGAACTTTATTTCCTGAATGAAGAGGATTAAAGGTGTATTGGTCTACAACACACGTACCAGTGTCTAGCAGTAGAACATAAGACATCCTAAGTAGGAATATTCTTATTATTGAATGGAAACTTACATTTTGACTTTAGTCGTCTGGTGAGAAAACCCTTTGTACAAATCATTTGATGTTGGTTCGGCAATAGTTGTTGGCAGCAGCAGTCTATTCTCCTTGCAGGCTAACATCCACATGCCTGTGCTCAATGTGCTTACGCATTGCTCTGGTCAATTGGTCATATACCAGTTTATTCTGACTCAGCCTCCATAGAACTTTATTTTCATTTTCTATGTCAGAATGCTGCCAAACCATGCCGGCTTTATGAGATGTCATCTGTCCCCACGTTCCACTTTGGTGGTTTACAACGTCTGGGCATTAGCACAGGGAGAGGAGGGGTGGGGGGGGGGGGGGGTCTGCCGTCTGCCAGGGCAGCAGCACTGGCTAGTGGCAGGTGGCGGCGCAACAGATGCAACAGTTAACCTGCTCTGGACCTTTTGTGGAATATTATCATGAACTAGTATTGCTGGTACTGATTAGCATTGTTAAATCATTTAGTTCCCTAATTGCACACATCGCTGACCCTGATCCTTTGGCTTGAATCAGCACATGGAAAATCGAGTGAGGTTTGCCAGAAAAATCTAAACAACAACATGGCATAAAAAATTAGCATCTCCAGCTTGCTGACAAGATTTAATGCGAGTTAATGTTGATTCTGAGGTTATTAAAACACAAAAAGTCCTGAAACGTTTAAAACTTCCAATGCATGCATCAGAAAATCCAAATATGTATTCACATCATCATCCCTTCTTTCCTTGCAGAACTACCGGAGGACCTGAGGAAGTGCTGCTACGGCTACTGCATTGACTTGTTGGAGAAACTGGCAGAAGACATGGGCTTTACCTTCGACCTCTATATCGTGGGCGATGGGAAGTACGGGGCGCTCAGCGGGACGGGACGCTGGACGGGGCTGGTCGGGGACCTGCTGGGCGGGACGGCTGATATGGCTGTCAGCTCTTTCTCCATCAATTCTGCGAGGAGCCGAGTCATCGATTTCACTTCGCCCTTCTACTCCACCAGCCTGGGCATCCTGGTACCGCCGCCTAACGTCATCATTAGTTAGAGTTTGCATTTTAATGACTGTAGAAGACAGAGGGCATGTAGTAAAAAAAATATATATACTGCATTGTGAGTCAGTGGCAGCGTTGCAGTCTGCAGCGTTACTTTGATTTGTCAATCTCTCTCCCCCCCCTGGCAGACACCAGTATGATTTGATGATATGATCTGCGACGGCTTAATTTGTCCCACATGCCCTGCTCACCCGGTCTTCTGCTCAGGAACAGGAGATCATTAGCTGGGGAATAATTACTTTAGTGAGTTTTCAGTGGGCATGTTAATTATGAAAGTTCAAAATGAGAGCCAGTTTGTATAATTAGTCGGCATTTTGCGATGCCATCTTAGCAGAGAGGTCCAAACATGCTGCAGTTACACTTTGATTTGTTAGCGTCTCCCTCTGTGGCCGACACACTGCAGTGCCTAGTATGATCTGGATATACGGCTCCATTTGAAAATGAGAAGTCGCTTGAGAAATCTTTGTCCTGCTTTAAAAGCTTTTCATCCCTAGGAGTGTTTAAGATACGTTAACTGACAAGAAGCTACAGACCAGAGGCAGAATTACAGACTCAATGATTCACATGTCAGGTTGGCAGATGGGGATCAGCTGTGTGAAACCAGTCTCTTGCACGGCTGTGTGTTTGTGACCTACCAGGTTCGAAGCCAGGACTCCGCGGCCCCCATCGGAGCCTTCATGTGGCCTCTCCACTGGTCCATGTGGGTGGGCATCTTCGTCACGCTGCATCTCACCGCGCTCTTCCTCACCTTGTACGAGTGGAACAGCCCCTTCGGCATGACGCCCCATGGCAGGAACCGGCTGCGCGTGTTCTCCTACTCCTCCGCCCTCAATCTCTGCTATGCCATACTGTTTGGACGCACTGTCGCCACCAAGGTAAAGCAGCTGCCCTCTTTGTGATAAATAGGCATCATGCAGCGAGGGGCAGGGATTAGAAATGGCAGGAAAAGGGCGGAGGGGATGTGCTTTATTGGAACGACTACACAAACAATGAGAGAAACTGGAAAGTGGAAGTTAGAGGGGAAAGAGGCTTGGAGAAAGATGATAGAGATTGCCAGGGAGGTGGAGAAGATGGATAGGGGAGAGGTTAAGAAGGCAGGCAGTGATGAAGTAGAGAGGCACAGAGAGGATAATGCACATGCAGGGAGGGAGAGGGGAAAGGGTAAGTGGGCTGACAGAGATTGAAGGAGTTACGGCGAGGATGATGGGGATGGATGAAGGTGCGGAGAAAAAAAAGAGGGCATGAGTAGAGGTCAACTCCCCCATGTAGCCAGACACAAAGTTGAAAACAAGAAGGCAGGGGAAGGAGGGCAAATAGGGGTAAGAAGGTGAGGGTGCAAATCAAGACCTGGGCTTCAAACTGAAGGTAATGGGGAGGCTGCCAGGGAGACAGCGAGATGGGGTGGAGAGGGTAAGTGGGTGAGAGACGACGGGGAGGTGGGCACACAGAGGATGATGTAAAGGGGAAGGGGCGAACAGGCGGGTGGGCGACTTTAGGTTTAGTGTGAGACATAAATGTGACGTCAAGACTAATGGACGTCAAAATAAAAACCAATCTCCTTTCCTTCAAAAATAAGAAAACTTTACTTTAATGTCATTTGTTGGGTATAAATATGTTAAGATATTAAATTTACCTTTGCAGTGGCAGAAACCTGTCAGATTTGACTGATGATGTAACCCTCACAATCTCACCGCGGCACCTATCCAACCACGACGCAGCTGAGAAACCACCGTGTTCCCTTTCTTTCATTGTATTTTTTAAGCAGAAAACATTCTGTGCCAAAATCCTTCATTGTGATAACTCAAATTACTCCTTCCTATCCCACCTATTCCACTGAGCAGCGCAAATGACTTTGGTGCGACGGACCCCGAGTAATTAGACAGACCTCACCATAATTGAAAGGGTCACAGGTTTGATGCCTGCAATTGGAGATGTGTCCATTTAACAGGTTGTGTTCATTAGCAGCCTCATGACTTGATAAAAATGTCCTTGAGCAACTCTCTGAACCCGCGTGTGCCGGGTCAGAGCCGCACAGTGTGAGGACACAGTCATCAGCCCACACAGCAGTGGACTGGGAATTAATAGCAAATCACTTCTCACAGGGTTCAGGTTAAAAAAGATTCAGGCCAATTTTTCAAGTATTTAAAACGAGTCAAATGGAAGAACTCGACTGACTGTTTCAGACGTGCTAATGTAACCATGTCCGGCTACTAGCTAACTGTTAACTAGGTTGGGTTGTCTTGATTGTGCAGCAAGAGCTCGCAAAGAGACAAAATCACAGAGACAACATCAACTCCAGAATCCACAATGAAAACATATTTCAGCAAGTACAGGGAAAAGGAAAATTCATACCACTTACAAATATGTAAAACTGACAGAGACGGCTCGGTGTGATCTTACTGGCGATTTTAACAAGGGTCCCTTTGGTCTCGTTTTATTTGCCATATTAAGGTTTCGAAACCAAGCCACTCTACAGTTAGTTAAAACTGATTCAATAAAACTTCTGTAGAAGAGAGTCAGCGTCTCAGAAGAGACATGAAAAGACTTCATAACAGCAGTATTTGAAAATAACTTCCAAGGTCAGGAAAGCGTCATAAACATTAGTTTGGGAGGTTATATTCTATTACGAATAGCACATCCACTGTGTAATATTTCATAGAAGCCAGTTCTGGATGCTATGAGAGTGTCAAACTTTCAATTTACTGGTTTCTTCAAAGATCCATTTAGTTTCCCAGATAGCAAAAACTCTTGTTATTTGTGATGTTGAATTCATGTTGGATTTTCACTCGTAACCGATACACAATTAAATTAAATCAATATTGATTCAGAATTCATAAAACTCAGTTTGCAGCGAGATTGGTTTTTTTGATTATATATTGAAAGAACGATAGTGAAACAACCTTGAAACAGCCTTTATCTAAAAGGTCGTCCACTTCTCAATTTAACATTTTGTCCTCTGATGAGTTTAGCAGACAACATTCCGAGACTGTTATTTTGGTTAGTTCAGTTAATTGCGGTGAATATATTAATTAGTCTCGCCCTTTTAAATCAAGGCACATATGAAACCGCCAAGTGTTTACTTGAATCCAGCGGAACGTGTCTTATTTCAAAACCACTCAGCCAGAAACATTAATATGCAGCTAAGTTGCTGCTGATCAAACTCTGTCGGCAACAATTGTCATTTCACCTCACAAAATGGATGTTCACAGCATAGAAAATCGACTTCTTTTTAGATGAGGCTGCCTCTGTTATCATTGGAAAGTGTTTATCGAAGAAACAATTGATCCCAGTGACAGTTACTGGGGAGAAGAGGAACAGTGTGAGCAACATTTCCACTGAGCAGAGCTGGTAAGCACAAGTTGAAATTGTGCTGACCAGCTGAAAACACGTACATTGGAAGACTTAAGGCCCCACTGATCATTATCTTTCATTTTTTTCAACTAACCTGCAACTGCAAAAACTATGTACATATATTTACAACTTCCCTTAGTTCACGTTTTCCCCCAAATAACACGTGTGCCTTCCATCCTTCATTTCCAGCGAATTATACTAATAGCCTGACGCTCCCTGAACACCTTTTCAATGACGGGTTATAAACTTTTTTGTATAGTAAATAGTCTCATTAATCCCAAGCCTTTGAAACAAAAATCATCTCTCTTCAACTGTTAAGTGGAATTTAATTGGTGGAGTAAATAAATGAACAGTATTCAGGTGGATTCCTTCCCCGAGGCGAGCAATTTCACGGAAAGACATTTTCGGATTGGGGCTCGCAGAACAGTCACACTTTGTTAGATTTCCTCTCCTGGTCTGTTTTGATTAACTTGATTTCCCTCACTCCGGAGTTAAATCTGGATTTTGAAGGTAAGGGAGGAAGAAGACGTTGGGAGCCGTAGGGAGAGCTCGATATTTATGTCAACACCTGAAATCACCTATTTTTACACCCTTGTATTTGTTGTTGTGACCCCTGTCCTTTTTTTGTCGTGTACATGTTGTGTAATCTCAGTTTCCTCCGTGTTTGTTGTCCTCTTGACGTCATCGTGCTTCTGATCTTGGATATTTTTAGACGTTTATTTCATTGTTTTCCGTTTGTTCTGTTTAATTATTTCCATATGCTAATAATTACACAAAAACAAAGCAAAAGAATAATAAAAAGAAGTCCTCTCCTGGGATGCATCTCCTCTCCACAGACTCCTAAATGCTGGACAGGCCGCTTCCTGATGAACCTGTGGGCCATCTTCTGCTTACTGGTGCTGTCCAGCTACACCGCCAACCTCGCCGCCGTCATGGTCGGGGAGAAGACCTTCGAGCAGGTCTCGGGAATCCACGACGACAAGGTTAGACCTCACCGCAAGGACGCAAACTTTGCAACCGCATGCATGTCGGCAGGGCCACGCACACACGTGCAGAGGCGCGGCGGCATGAACACGCAAACTAACCTCGCACAAGGACAAGCTAATGAGTAAAGAGCGGAATCATTTGCGAAGGATTATCACTTTCCATATCCCCAGAACCCTGTGGGGAGTTCAGGGCTGCAGTGAATTCGATATGAATCCCATCACGATATCTACCCCACCTCCCCCTCTCTCTCTCTTTCTCTAATCAACTCCACCGTTGTCTCCCCCCTTCTCCTCCTTCCTGTGTCACTCCCCCAGCTGCACCATCCCTCCATGGGCTTTCGTTTCGGCACGGTGAGGGAGAGCAGCGCTGAGGATTACATGAAGAAGAGTTTCCCGGAGATGCACGACTACATGAGACGCTACAACCAGCCCACCACGCCGGAAGGTGTACACATGTTAAAGTAAGATACAAACACAGTTGTGCACAGTTGCGAGACGACCTCACTGACACTTGTGATTAAAATGCAACCAGTCGTGCTTCCATCTGCCAGCTGCTGTGGTCGTCTATTTCTTTTTTCGTGCATAACAATTTGTCCACAGACGAGCAAACATCTCTACAGCCGTTAGAGGCTGTTCAGAAAACAACATGTGTTGTTTCTAACCTGCAGTTTGGTTCATTTTGAAGCTTAACAACAATGTGCACACCTGCAGATTTGGTTCTAATATCTTCGTCACAACTTCTACAAGCGATGTATCGATCGAGTGTCTGTGTATTATCTACAAAATGGAAAACTTTAAAGGGCAACTTCTCCCCTAAGTTTTGGCTGAAGTGCCTCTCCCTTGAAATGCCAATAGAACACTAGCAGCACACACACTTTTCAGGTAGAAATCTTGTATGAAGTAGAAGCTTCTCGCCTCTGGAGTTTCCAGAAAGCTACAGGACGCAGTTCGTCCCGAGCCGTTCGAACCCCTGGCACAGGCGGCCGGTGCTGAGACAAGTGTCTGAGGCGTGTCTGAGGACATGGGGGGGGGGGGGGGGGGGGGGGTGCAGGGGGGCAGGAGAGGACGGGGAACAGCTCTGATTGGCAGACGATGCTGTGGTTTAGGGGTTTAGTTTCAGCACAAATTGAAAATGGGTCTCGCAGATTCCCACTTGCGGGCAGTCGCTGGTGGAGAGGGGTCGTCCCCCTTTGATTAGAGAGTGTTAACACAGAGACGTCCGTGCAAGGTCTACGACACATTCATGTAGATTTCTTTATATATTTGGTAATAAATGTGATATTAAAACCAGCATGAATATATTTGATAAAAGAACAGTCGTATAATTTAGTTTACAGCTTCAAAACACATTTTAATGTCAATGAAAATGCTTGTTTTTTATTACCTTCGAGAGGGATGTGTTTTTGCTCGTTGCTTCTTTGCTCTAAATCACAGGGAACATCTGATTTAATGTAAGTTCTGCTGCACTCGTGATTTTTTTGCTTAGATTTGTTTCAACACCTGCAGTGATGTTGCCTCACCCATCGCTGTGTGGTTTTCTTACATGTGATGAAGACGCTGTTTGCTTCCCCGTCTGACAGAGATCCCAGAGATCCCTTTGTGAGCTGCATATATTTACACTCTGCATTAGCATGAGTTTCTCCTCGTGCAGACACACACTCTGGCACAAGGTGTAAGTGAGGTGAGAGCATGTGACTGGGATTTCTTTTGCGTAGTTGAGGGGGTGAATGAGGGTCAGGGGCAGATTAATGCAAAGGAGCAGATGAGAAGCAAAGAGACGAGGCAAGTTTATTTTTAGAACATATTCAATTATGTAGGTGCTTTACATAATGCATACAAAATTAAAAGGAGATACAGCAGGAGACATTAAGAGAAAAACACTAATTTAAGAGATTGGAACATTACAGTTTTAAAAAAAGAAAGTAAACAAGAAAGTATTTCAAGGTAACGGTAAGTGGATAAAGTTCCGGAAAGCAGTCGCCCCCAGACGACCTGAGACGGAGGCGTTCATGTTCCCTGGGAATAGAGATTTGTGGTGAGGTTAAGTAGTTCACTTGAGCAAATGGGGAAAAGAAGGAAGGTTTCCCTGTTTTCTTTTTTGCAATAGTCTAATCATAGTTTTAATCATATTCTGGATATGATGTTTACTTATAATATATACCCTGGTTTTTCAGTTCCATGTTGTTTATTAAACGGAAACACCAGTCAGATTGTATGAACAGTGATGTTCTGTCCTTAACTCATCACATCCAGCAAAGCTCTACTCTCTCTTTAAGTCTGAGCTTCTTCCTCTTTGTCCGAAATGGAAGAGGAAAGTAAAACATTACATAAATCATCAACATCAGTCTTTCAGTCTCGTTTGTGAGTTGCTCAAATCATCGTTAGATCCTTTATCATCATTTCTGGCATCGTATCCAGGTGATCACACAGCTGGATCCGATGCCACAGTGTCAGAGTAGAGCTAAAGTGAGAGCGAGTGTTTACGCACAATCACCGGGCTAATCCTGGAACCAGGGAGGGAGCTGGAGAAGAAACAAACATCTCACGGTGCTAAAGAACAAAAGGAGTCAGGCAGCTCTCCTTTTTAGGTATTTTACTTATTCAGTCAGTTAAGTTTCAAGATCGTATTCAGATAGTTATTTTTTAAATATAATACTTATGCAGAAAAAAGGTTCCCATTTGTGTTTTACTTTTATAGAGTTTTATAATATTAGGTCACATTTTACTGTTGAAGTTGGTCAAGCTGGTTTTAACCATTTTATTTACTTATATGAAATAGTTTAATTCATGAAAATGCATCATATAAACTCATATTTTGTCGAAGTAGTAGTATCTGATGACTACTGCTGTCAGAATAATGTAGTAAAAAGTACAATATTCCCCTCAGTAAAGATGTGAAATGGATGTGTACATATCATGAAGTCGAAATACTCAAGTGAAGTAAAAAGTACCTCAATCACTACTTGAGTAAATGTAATTCGTCACACTCTACCACTGGAATCTGACGAGATATGAACAACCACACATTCAGAAACTGTATCACCCCCAGAAAACGCACTCGCTTAAAAAAAAAAAAAACACACACTGTCCTCAAACACACTGCCTCCTCCACGGAGCACCGGCAGAGATGCTGAGATAGTGCATGTGCTGACTTAGTGATACAAGTAGGTAGATGCGCTTGTTCAGAGAAAGGGGGATGAGAGCGGGCGAAAGATGAAGGCGGCGTTTGTTTGCAAGCGCGGCAAAGGCAGGAGTGGAAGTCACAGCGGTGCAGAGAAGCAGAGTGAGGGAGTAAAATACTATGTTGGCAGAACTACCAACCCCAGAGCTGCACGCACACACACACAAACACACACACACACACACACACACACACACACACACACACACACACACACACACGCACACACACACACACACACACACACACACACACACACACACACACACACACACACACACACACAAACACCTCATAGACAGAAAAAAAAGGAAAAACTGACTATTCATCTCCTGGAGAGAGAGAAAGAGAGAGAGTGCAGAGGGATGCACATGCAGCTGCACACAATGTATGGGCTCAGAGGAGATAATGCAAGCACATACCTAAACACACCCTTATAACTTACAGCTACTCCTGCCTCACACACACACACACACACACACACACACACACACACACACACACACACGCACACGCACACGCACACACTCTTATTCTAAGGCCAGGCATCAGATAACTTCCCACCCTCTTTAGTCCCTAAAGAACTCTCCATCCTCTCCCTTCTCCCTGTGCCTCGTGTTTGACAGGTCCACACACACTCTGCCGCTTTGAGCAAAGACTTTGTAAAGTCAACATTTAGATTAGGAAGTAAGCGTCCTGAATAGTTAAGGTGTCAGATTAATGGGATTCCCTGTGAGACTACTGCGGGTGTGTGCACTTTAACCCCAACACGTGCATTTCTTCCATTTAAATGCCGGTTGTGTGTGTTTGGATTTCCGGTCACGTGGGTCGGTGGAACAGTATCATTTCCTCTTTATCAGCCTGTTAGTGTGTATATGGTGTTGCAGCCGAACCCAGTGTGTTGTGCTTTGTATCCTGAAACTTCGTCAGTCAGCTGTGATTAGAAGCCGAAGCCGCTCACAGAGGGACGGTCTATAATTAGGGGTCAGCGCGGGTCAATTGGATCGATATTAATGGAATAGCAGTGTCTTCGGCAGTGTGTATAAAGCCTTATCAGTCTGCCACAGAGTCTGTTGGTTTAGGTAATGATGTATGTGTTTACACAGTCTATTAGAATACAGTTCATCCCCTGTATAAATGACAAAGTGGGATGACAACCTACCAAAACAATACCGGGGATCCTGCAGTAAATCTGATTAACGGGTCTTGAAAAGTTAATTGTGTTTAATGAATGATTCTCTCTGTCCCCTGTGATGTGTGTATGTGTGTGTGTGTGTGTTGGTGGTGAAGGACAGATCCTCCGACCCTGGATGCGTTCATCATGGACAAAGCCCTGCTGGACTTCGAGGTGTCGATCGACGCCGACTGCAAACTGCTCACCGTGGGGAAGCCGTTTGCCATCGAAGGTGCGCACACATTTTTTAAAAACCCTCCTAAACCTAATTTGATTTGATGTTTTCTTGACAGGATGTGGCTTTTACACTTTTATACCATCTAGTCTGTCTCTTTATTTCCTCCTTTTCTTTCCCTTCCCTTAGATGTATAAATCAAAACGAGCTTTCTTGCTCACTCAGACCCAAACCACTATATCTCTCTCTCTCTCTCTCTCTCTCTCTATATATATATATATATATATATATATAACACAGACCTTTACTTCAACTTTAAGCCAAATATAACTTTATTCTCGACCATAAAAACAAGCCTGAATACCCTAAAATAGACTGAGCATCTGGGGACCTTTGAATTCCAACAATGTGAGTATAAGAACAGATCCCTGTACTGTCATCAAATACACACACTTAAGCCCCCGTTCCACTGGTCAAACAAACTAACACCCACTCACATCAGGCTTTTGTCTGCAGTGGTAATGTACAGCTATGTAAATAGCTATGACCGTTTGTGTACTTGTTGTTTTTTACATCTTGTGCAAGAGCGGATTTTGCTTTGTTTCGTGCAAGATGCAACAGAGCCAGGTTTCCGATGTGTTTCTGATGTCGGAACGGACTTAAATGCCTGAGACGCACATTTAAAAACCTGGTAATTTGGGTGTAAAAGAGCTTTTAGAGGATGATACCTGCTCAGACTTGAACATCCACTGTGCGAGTCCACAGCCTCTTTTTCCTGCAACATAGACTAACTCCCTCGCAGTGTATAGAGCAGAGAGGAGATCAAACACTGTAGTTAGCTCCATGACTGACAGAACAACACAGTGATTCACTGCGTGAACCTTAAGCTGCAGGGTAGAAGTAGTCATCTATTATTAACCACCGGGCCGAGTCAGAACACTTTGGTCTCAAACCTCACAGGTCGGACCGACTACACCCCCGTCATGATGCGTACGGTGAAATCCACTGGGTCATCATGTTCAGGTTCTTGCGCATCGCTAAATCAACGCAGGGGTTCCCCTACTATACAAGCACATCAGCATATTTGCATGGTAACTAAGCCGAGTACTGTATCGGCTCTAATTTAAGAGCATTCTCTCTGAAAGTACACGGTTATGTGTTGATGCAATACAACAGATATTCTCTTTGAATGGAGGGAGTGCCAGTGTAATACTGTCTTTTGAACTCAGGGTTGTTTGTAGCCTTATTGTTGCCGGGTTTTCAAGTCCATCTTTATTGAGTCTTTCAGAGGTTAATCATCTTGGAAGGGTTTTGGGAGTTTCTGAGAGCTGGTGTTACATGTTCTGCAGCCACAGAGGAAGTTATATTCTATAAATAATAAAAGCATAGCCTATTGAATTGAGTTATGAGATATTAACAAAATATATGCTCCTTGTACCGTCACCTTTTCAAGTTCTTGGTTCGAACCCTGAGGACTTCCTGTGTGGAGTCTGCGTGCGTGTTCTCCAGGTACTCCAGCCTCCTCCCACAGAACTAAGACATGTAGATTGGGGTGTGGTTTAATTAGAGACTTTAAATTGTCCATAGATGTTAATGAGTGTGAAAGGTTGATTGTGTCTGTACGTTGGCCCTGTGAGACGCTGACCTGCCTCTCACCCAATGTCAGATGGGATTGGCTCCAGCTCCCCCGGCGACCCTCAAAGGATAAGGGGTATAAATAATCGATGGATGGATGATGGTCGACGCGGGACATGCTGTCCCATACGTACCGGCTACAGGCACAATACCCTGCAAGCTCCGACATGAAATCCTTAACTTACCAGGAAAACCTAATTGCAGGTTGCATCACTACAGTATTGATTTTGTTAGTCAATAAGTCAGTAAGTCATTAAGGTCAAATTTCAATCTGCGCCAGTTTTTTCATTTTATTTTAATTGCCAACAAACTACCAGTAATAAATCATGTTTTTTGATAAAGTAAATGCATCATACAACTACAACAGCCAGATGAATATATAATGAACACATAATTATTCTTGCCTTGCATTATTTCACCTGTCGTTGCGACACCGATGACAGTAATAACAGAAGAAGTCGTAGTTTCCATAATTGATGTGTGTATTCCACGAACTCATAAGAATAGATTTGACTTGTGGGAGTTTTTATTACGGAGCAGCAGTAAATTGTGTCAGTGTTAGAAATAAAGGCTGCTGACAGTCTGTCAGAAGAAATTATACCCTGTCCTAATAAAAAGACCGGGGCCCCCTTTCACTGAGGTAAATAAAAAGGTTCCAGCCATTATGAGAAGTTTTACAGTTTTTTCCAGTCACATGCCATCTGCACGCATTCGCCTTCTGAAGGTGACATTGACGTGATGATTGAAGCGTTTAACCTCCAACACAAAGCTCTTTTACAGGAATAAAAAAATAGGGTGTCTGCTAATGCGTGTGCCCTAGCTATGAGTGCTTTTATATTCACTAATGCAGTCGTGACGGTTGTAAACATGTCTGGTTTGGAGCGGGGCTGCTGGTTCGGCCTGCGGTGAAGCTGGTTGCAGTTTTCTCTCTGAAACTACTAAAGGAGTTTTTCACGTGTTCATCCAAAGTTCGGTGAAGCTCGAGAAACCCGTAACTGGAAAATCACTCGTCCTTTCTTGGGTCGTGAACACACCTACGACAACTTCACTTAACGTTACGACTCCCAGTGGCCGCTGCTACAGAGCTGTGGTACGGTGTGTGCAAATTACACCGAGTTTAACGTGGCCCTTCCTCTGGCCCTTGGAAATACACTTACACAAGTGTGAAGCCGATGCGATGAGACGGTTCGAGATATGCAAGGCCACATGCAAACAGATTTCTGGAATATTGACGCTGTCCCTGCAGGGACTCGTCACTCATCACAGGAAGTGAATCAGTCCGACGGTTTATTTTAAGTTCATCAATATTGAACCTATCTTGTGTCCAAATCGCATCAAATTAGACGACAGTACAGAGGCCAAGTGTGAAGCTGATGAGATGAACGGTCTGGAGATATGAGAGCCACAGACAGATTTCTGGAATAAGATATAGATAGATGCATACGTGTGTGAACTTCTTCTGTTATTTGTTCCCATTCAGTCTTTTCTCCTTCTATTACTGAGAAGTGCACACTGATATAAAGACAGTGAACAGATACTAGTACACGTCCATATTGTCGTGGTTTTGACATGGGTTTTCCGCTGTTTAGTAAGAGTAGTGAGGATTAAACTGTCAAGTCAACGCACACAGAACAATATCAATAAACCAGTGACAAGGAAACATTACCCATTTTATTTTGAAGATTTTTTAGGGTGATGACTGTAGCTGTGTCTCAAATTAGGGGCCACATCCTTCTTTATTTATTTTATTTATTTATTATTTTATTATTTTATTCATCAAAGTCAGAATTTAACATTTTGGCTCATAACACAAACATGTCATGTCTAAAAAATGAATTGGGAGACGAGAAGGCTCTCAAACAGAATTATAAACAAAGGAATTATTTTTAAAAAGTCCAGTTCTCATGGCTTTAAGGTTCTTGGAAACTATTATGACGTCAATATCGACGAGTCAGGACTCGAAGGATTCTTCCAATGTGTCCTTCCAGCCCCCGAGCAACAGAGGCTCCATCAAGTAAAAAAACAAACATCCTCAATGTTTTTTAATCAACCAAAGAACTTTTTCGTCCAAAGCTCTGTTGCTTGGCGATGGCTGAAAGGGGCGGGACTAGCTGGCGACGCAATAGGAAGACCAGGCCGCCTCATCTCTGTTGAGCTGACGCAGCCCGATGAAGGATGCAGCTGTTGTCGGATGCGTAGGCCGTGTCCTCCGGAGGATACGGCCCTGAATCCAGACACCCCCACTACTCACGGTACAACTCTGGCCCACTGGAGACTATCTGCTGCTCTCTTGAATGGACACGACAGAACGAGCTGAGGGAGCGCCCCGTGGCATTACTCACCACTGTGCGGATGAGAAAGCAGGTCTCATCGGAATGGAGAGTGGGTCAGTTCGATGACTGCTCGATTCAGAGTCTACATGCAAAGCCAGGCGAACAAAAATTCCACCCAGCCTTTGTTAGCTATTCAGCCCCACGGTCTGTGAGAGGAAACGAATGAGGGAAGGGAGTGAATAACTCAATAAGCCAAAATAAGGTGGAGGAAGAAAGTGCAGGAAAGAGCCCTGGCAGGAAATGTGAGAAGAAAACACAGGAGGTGGGAGGAAAAAAAAAAAGAAAAGAGAGAGAGAGGGAGAAGACAGAATATGAGATGGAGAAAAAAAAGTAAGAGAAAGAACAACACAGGTAAAGAAAGGGCTGGTGCACAGGGGGCTGAGCGAGGTGGGAGTTGAGCACAAGAAGGAGATAGAGGGCTTTCATTTGCCCACTGCCAGTTTGCGCCTTTCTGCACAGCGAGTGATAAAAGAGGCAGCCAACAGAGTCCCCTAATCAAGACAAACCTTCACCCCGAGCAGATGGAGGGAGGCAGGGAGGGAGGGGGAGAGAGGACAGAGAGAGAGAGAGAGAGGAAGGAAGGAAGGAGGGGAGAAAAGAGAGGAAGTGTTATTTGGTCCATGTGAGGATGCCCGGCAGGATTTATAGAGCGGTTTGTGGTCAGGAGATACAGAGAGAGAGAGAGAGAGGGAGAGAGAGAGAGGGAGGCAGGAATTGGGGCCGTGGAGTCGCTGCAGGCTGAGGTGCTCTGCTGAAAATCTTCAGGCTACTTAAGTGGAGGGAGATGTGGGGGTGTCGCTGTGCGTCTGTTTCCTCTGAGTGCTGTTGGGAGATGTTTACGACAGCCTAGACACACCCCATTAATAATATTGCCGCTGAATACGCAGCCACTCACTGTTTACTTGTTTGTGTGTGTGCCTGTGTGTGTGTGTGTGTGTGTTTGCCTGTGTGTGTGTGTGTATGTGTGCATAGGTAGTCTACACAAGCTCAGTCAAGTGGGACAGAGCGTGTCTGAAGATCAAAATGAAGCTGTGCTGGCACAGGATTTTGATTTTGTTGCTGGGGTGAGACGGTTGTCGGTCGGGCGGCTCACGTCTGGCAGGAGTGAAGCCTTTCTCTCCTTGTGCTGTGTGTGTGTGTGTGTGTGTGTGTGTGTGTGTGTGTGTGTGTGTGTGTGTGTGTGTGTGTGTGTATTTAAATCCAATGCAAAATTGCACCATTTGAAAAACCCACGCCTCCTCTTAAAGGCTACACTGACAAGTAATACTAATTATGTGTCGCTGAAACTATTTATTTATTGAAAGACACATTTGATGATAAGTGATGAATAATTTAAATTCTTTAGTGTAGAAATGGGATAAAACACTTGTTAGGGACGTTTTGCCAGTTTGACATTTTTAAGATCAAACCATTTACCAAAAAATAATTACACTTGTCAATTAAAATATATTTAGTTGCAGACAATCATGTATCCCATTGATTTATATAGCACTTTTTCCCAGCACCAAATTGCAGCACATAGATTGCAAATCATCTAGTACACGAAAGAATAATGTGTTTTATATTTTCAGCAGTATTCAATAGAAGAGCAGTGGAAAGCTACTAACAGGAAGTCGTTCTTCATTCATAGAAATCAAAGGGAAAGACCGAATGCTGCTTATTTCTTAAAACTCTACTTTGAAAGTCATGAGACATCGTAATTTTTGCACCTTTCACATCGAAGCAGTTGTGATTTGTGTTTGTAAAATAAGGAAGCACATTTTTTTTTTTTATGAGCGTCTTGTCTATAGGGTGTTTTGTGACTTGAAGTGCTCGGGTGTGTCTGAGTCAGTAGGTGTGTGGGGGGGATTTGAGTGACAGCTTCAGGGACTCGAGGCGTGTGATGGAATATGTGGATGTCTGGGGGAAATAAAAAAACAAATGACAAGTGGCTGCCCACTTGTGTTTCAGTATTTGACTGAGTGCTCTCAAGAAACACGGGATAGAGATGGCTGATGACAGAAAAATGCTGCCTGTGTGCCGGAGAAAAAAAAAAAAACACAAGAAAGAAGACAGCAGACGCACAGGGACAAAAGAAATGGACTCGGGAGAGCAGCCAAGAGATAAAGAGGAGAATGAAGTGAAGCAGAAATTGAACAAAAGTGAAGGGATGACAGAGATAAGCAGCAGACTAACTGAGGGAGTGACTAGTGGTGGTGATGGTGGGAAAGAAATGACCTGGGTCAGTGGGAGGAGGAGGAGGAAGGATGCGAGAGATGATGGAGGGAGAGGGAGGAAATGAGGAGGGGGACGCAGGGCGTGAGTGACGGGAGGTAAATTCCGACGGTCTTCGTCATGTGGGAAGCAGAGTGTGACAGTTACGCGGTTTTATGATTACGTTCGCGCACGCCATGCGGCTCGAACACCTTGACAGCCAACACACACACACACACACACACACACACACACACACACACACACACACACACACACACACACACACACACACACACACACACACACACACACAGAGAGCTGCCAGACAATCACACACGAACAAACAAATGTTGGCATTGGCTGCGTATCTGATTGCGGTACAGATGAAATGAAACAAACAACCCCAGGTGGTCCTGTATTGCAATAAATCTCCAGGAGGGTCCTTTGACTCGGAGCCGAGGGGCACATTTGCTTTACCGTGGACCTGCAGACGGGGATGTGGGCTCTAATGCAAAAAAAAAAAACAGATGCACTTATCAAAGTCCAGGCCGAGCACAGCCGCATTTCTCTCTTCATCTTGTGCAAAAGACAGATGAATGTGTCGCTGCTGAAATTAAAGCAATAAACAGTGGGTGGGGGGAATAAAAAGTCCTTAAATCTGTTTCTTAATTAAAAATATTATAGTTCTATAATTTTATTGCTGTAACTATAGCGTGTTTTACTGTGGTGTCTGGTCTCATTACTCCACAGACTGCTGCTGTTTTACTTTTCACAAGTAAATCCAAGGCAACAGCGGTCAAGTGATGATAAAACTTTTCTACAGATGACTATTTAATGTATGATAATAATAATTTGGATTACAGCCTTCAGCGTAATTAAAATGTTATTTTTTTTGTTGAAGCTATTAAATCTGTGTCTGCACCCGACAGGTTTTTACCTCCAATGTTCCGGAGCGTTTTATGAGCATTTTGTATGTTTTGCATGTAAACGATCACTCCGCAGTATCACCAACAAGTGAAGCTGTTAGTTGCATGTAGTGGAACAAATGTTGTGTTTCTCTTTAAAAGTTAGAGCTCTCGCATAAAGACAAGGAGCGTCATTACTTTGCTGTGGTGCCAAACTATGCTTGTAACTGCACAGGTTTTAAACTGAGCTGCCTGTAAATCTAGAAGCCTGCAAATCACTACTTTTATTTTAATCAACTCCACCTCAGTGTTAGTTCTTCAACAGGATTATGCCAAAAAAAACTGCTTGGTTGGAAAAACGGGACATGGTCAGTTTTGCTGTTGATCCGCATCTAGAGATGTATTTAATCACTTTCTTTAACTTTTAACTTTGTTTTGACGTTTTAACCCGTTTCTGAGGGAAGCATTCGTGGATCTTCGTGTATATTTATGAATTGATATCGTTGAGTGTGTTAAATTTGGTGCAGCTTGATAACATTAAGGCGATGGTTGGGCCTAGCCAGGTACAGGTACTGTATGTGCTCTACTGCCATTTTAGTCATCACCTCAGCTAAGGAGCTTATGTTTTCCCCCCTCTCCATTTGTTGGTTGGTTGGTTGGAACAGATTTCCATGAAACCTGGTGGTATGGATCAGGGAGGAACCCATAAAGTGTTGGTGTGGATCCGGATCAGGGGGGCGGATCCAGGATTTGTCTTTCACTTTCTTTAACACTGCAAGATTTTCAACATTCTCTCTGTTTTTCCAAGTAATAATTCATGGACCTTGATGGTAATAAGAAAAAAAAATCAAGCCCAGTTATAGACTTGACATCCATGAGTGTGTGAAATTTGCTGCAGCTTGATTTGAATGGAAGGGGACTGTTGGGCCTTGGCGGACATCTGTGCTCCGCTGAGTGCAATTCTAGTTTCATTATGATTTCTTTCTTCACAGTCATGGCTGTGAAAACAAAATATAGTTCCAAATACACCCGGGAAAAGCTGCTTCAATAGCCACCTACAACAAATAGCTGTACACCTAAAGAGTGCACACTGTACAAGGGAGAAAACGGACAGGATCCACACAGGAGCCGTAACGTCAGCATGTTATCAAGTTCCCATGCAGATGAAGGGAAACTGAACTTTGTCTGGCCTCGCTATAAAACTGGGTCTTATATCTGTAACCGGAGGGGATGAGCGTGAAGTGAGCGAGGGGCCGAGGATCTGACTACGATAAGTGTTTCACAACTGACGGCTCCGGTGGTGAGGTCAGGGTAGGGGACAGGTAGGAAATCCAATTATTTTTGATGCCGTGCGGGTTATTTTTTTATGAATTCTGGAAGTGTGGCGACCAAAGAGATTGTATAGCTGGAAAACGGTTTCTTAGATATTTTTTTTCTTCTTCAAGGTATGTATCATAAACCCCCCTGTAGAAAACGGAATAAAAAGGTACGTGTATCACAGGTTAATGGCTGAAGTTGTAGGAAAGTGTCATGTACCTCTTAAAATTCCTCAGGCGAGCTCCATGGGAGCCTGTGTGAAAACGCTGACAGAAAATGACGTCTAACAAAATGAAAATTATCGAGTACTAAGATTTTAAAAAAAAGAAGAAGCCAGTAACATTGACTGGAGGTGACAGGGGAAGACGGGCGTGATGTACAGGTGAGAAAAGAGAAAGAAATATCTTCCTGGCCTCATGACATTTAGAGAAAGCATCATTTCTGACATTTATACATTTAAATCTTGAGTTACGAGTTCCTCAGAGCAGAACCTGAACCCCACCCCCCCACCCCACCCCGCCCTCACGGGGTTTTACATGTGTGATTTACGACAGGGTAACAAATCACCACAGGCCGAGCACAGCCATGAGACTGCAACTAAATGAAATGTAACTGCCTGTAAGGAGCACAGTCAGGTAAAATATGAGCATATTTGCAGCCCATCCGCTGAAGGGAGCCGAGAGAGGGGAGTCAGACTTGATCCCTCGCCAGCCCTTAAGCTGGCATCGGGCTGCTGGATATTAGGACGAAAAATGGCCCGATGGTGACAGATGGTGGGGAGAATGTACCGACGTGCGCTTCAGACAAAACAGTTAGCGTTTCCGTGTAATGTTTCGCAGCGTTAGTCATAGCTTAGGATGCCTCGCAAGGCTCCGACGGGAAAAGATAGCATGTCCGAGCTGTCGTCTCCTCTCTGGAGGGACAGCAGGTCGATGGCTATACAGAGAGTTGACGGTTAAATCTGCCGCTCTGTCAGTGTCCATGGGCAAGACTGAACCCTTAAAAACATGAAGGGTATGTGATAGAGAAGCGTGCCATTCTCCATTTGCTCAGGTTGACAACATCTTCACCATAATCCACAGATGCCACTGGTGTTTACATCCCTGATCCTAGAGGGAGGAACAGACTTCTTATATCATACCTTAAAGCCAGAATCTGATCCACAGGAGTGTATGATCTATACCACAAGGGACACGTCCACCAGCTGTGCTTTGTTTCCCCACTATACTATACCAGAAAACGCCTGGGACACAGTGTATCTGCAGAGTATATGCATCAGACTTTATTGTTGATTTCGATTTCAAAATGAAGCCTGCAAAGCACTAAATCTCCTTTTCTTCCAGAAGGTATCCGCCCTTTGCTGAACTGCTCCTGGCAAACTACGATTTCCTGCCTGGACACTATTCTCCTCCTTAGACATGGCGTGTGCGCTCACCTCTTTACCTATAGCTTGGGCATTTACATCTGTATGCGTCTTGTCTTTCAGGCTACGGCATCGGCCTGCCCCAGGGCTCCCCCCTGACCCGTAATGTGTCGGAGTTTGTGAGTCGCTACAAGTCTGACGGATTCATGGACATGCTGCATGACAAATGGTATAAGGTCGTGCCCTGCGGGAAGAGAGTCTTTGCCGTCACCGAGGTAAGTCATTGGTCAGAGAGGGCGTTCGTGTACTGTGTGTAAAAAGCAAAAGCCTCCTGCCTTTGTGCTCTTATAAATGAGTTTGCTCGGGGGACGCAGACAGGATTGGCTGCCAGGCAGACAAAAACATGCAATCACATAAACCTAAACCCTTTTACTGACCTTTACCAGACTTTATAGACACGTACTGTCTGGTTGTCGATACTTATTTGTGTCTCCCGTGTGCCACAACAGAGGGCTCTCCCTTTTCATTTTGCTCTTTTTAAAGAAGTGCTATCTCCAGACAGAGCACGCCGTATCTATATCGCTTGTTTGTGGACAAACTATACAAATCCCCTCGGCCGTCCCTTTTCAAATCCCACTTCAAAGTTGAATCGTACAGCAACAAGCGCAGCCGCACAGGCCTAAGTTTCTTCAAATGAAATGGAAAAACCTTAACTTCTCCCTGCATCAGACAGTCATTAACCGTCCATCCCATTTGAAGTCTTAAAGAGTGGGCTTACTCCCAACAATGTGGGCATTAGTGCCCTCTGGATTGGGAGCAAAAGGAGGTCAGTGTTGTCGCTGATGAATTTGTCGAGTCAGCATGGGGCTAATTGCCATCAGAGGCAGTGCCGAAATGAGCCGGATGGAGGAAACACGATTAGAGAGCAGTGGAAAAGCTCAGCGCGCTGCCTCGTCTGCTTCCTCCAGGCCCATGAAAGCCTCGCATGAGATAGACGTTCTGTGTGAGAGAGGACGTGTGCAAACCAAATGGGAACAAACTGCTCTTCAATTAACCATCAGCTATTTTTATCAGCTTCTTACTGGCTGCTGTTTCTTTCCATTGCTCAGTTTCTCTTTCCCCCCCCACTTCATCTCTTTGTGCCCACTCCCTCTCTCTCTCTCTCTCTCTCCCTCTCTCTCTCTCTCTCCTCCCTGCTTTACCTCTCCACGTCCTTTTCTTCCCAAACATGTCTTTCTACACTGTTGCCCTTGCTCCTGTAAAAAAATAAAATCCCATTATTGTGAGCTTACACAATCAGAATATCAATTGCATAATCACAAAAAGAGCCTTAAATGGTGATTGTGTAGATACAACTCATCAATCTCTGCATTTTCCTCTGTCAGTGTAAGTCTTTATTCATCTGTGTCACTCTCCCACCCCGCTGTGTGTGTGTGTGTGTGTGTGTGTGTGTGTGTGTGTGTGTGTGTGTGTGTGTGTGTGTGTGTGTGTGTGTGTGTGTGTGTGGGTGTCACCCCCTCAGACTCTACAGATGGGGATCCAGCATTTTTCCGGCCTGTTTGTGCTGCTGTGTATGGGGGTGGGTGGAGCCCTGCTGACGCTGGCCGGCGAGCACACCTTCTATCACCTGGTCATCCCTCGCCTCCGCCGCACACACACACTGCAGTACTGGCTGCACACCAGCCAGGTGAGTACAACACATGCTGCGTGTGTGCTGATGTACAAACACACACACACTCTTCCACCATTGCAAAGGATCTCATGCGTGCAAACACAAACACAGACCTGTGAATATTGTGAAGTGAGCTGTAACACTTGTAGTGTGTGTGTGTGTGTGTGTGTGTGTGTGTGTGTGTGTGTGTGTGTGTGTGTGTGTGTGTGTGTGTGTGTGTGTGTACATTCAGCATGCTGCTGTTGGTGAGACGTCCTCACCCCCTGTAGTTGGCTCTTTTCTTGCAGTTGAATTACGCCCTCTACTGTTGGAAAATCATAATAGTCCTGAGTGAGACTAATATCTTCTTTGAAACTGAATCATATTTTGTTTTCAAAGAATAATGAAGTTTAAATACATTTTTACACACACAACGATTAATGATAATGAAGAACTTGCAATTATCCTGTGAGAGAATTGGTTCGTTTACGACAGCAGACACCAGAGGAGCCGCAAAATGAGAATTTAAAGGTCATATTTTGCTTTTATTATGAAACTCCAGCCTTTACCAACTGAGGCGCCGGTGGCATTATTTGTGAGTGGAAGAATGGAACGAGCCACGTGAACATGAAGACTGCTCACATTTGTTTGCTGTATCGTACACTCCTCGGCCGCCTCCAGCATTCATCACAAACCCCGCTGTCTGAGGAGGAGGACATCTGAGTTAGTCTGTCAAGATTAATCCCATCTGCAGCGAAAGATCTGCAGACTCACACACGGCAGGAGGAAAAGACGAAAGCTTAGAGATGCCTAATAACTTGGTTTTAAGATGTTCTCTTAACCTAAGCACTCAGGTAGCTGAATCAAAAAGGGTTTAAGCAACCGATACTTTAACCTCCTCTAAATTCTAAGCGGAACGGCGTCTCTTGTTGAATTTCAATCATTAGATTAAATTATTCAAAGGAGCACGACAGCAGGATTTGTGAGGAATAGCTGTCGCAGATGTTCTGTCGACTAATGGCTCTCAGAAATTCAGATTCATCGTCTCCGCTGGTTTGTCTCAGCGATAGTGAAGTGATTACAATTTGTCATTTAGCTCATTTATTAATCGGTTGTTTGCTTATGTTGTTTTTTCTCTTTCTCTTCCTTCTCTACTTGCAGAAGATTCACCGAGCCCTCCACACCACGTACGAGGATGTAGGGAAGGAGCTGACTGGCCACGACCAAAAGTAAAGAAGTCGATTGACTTAATTTGTCATATTTCATTGTTAATAATCAGAATTGATTGCACCAATGTGGCTTATTTACATCTGAAAACTACAGGTGCATCTCCCAGACCTCCAGATATAAATATTCAACAGGTAGAATTAGACTGAACACACTTGCAGATTTTATTTCACTTTTACGACTTGATAAACAACATTACTTTTTAAGATGGAGGCCGTGACAGCTTTATTGGTGATCTAAAGCAGAATTGCATGTAGTAAAAGTTATGCAAGTTAACATGATTGAATCAGATACTTTGGCTCACTCTGCACTTGATCATCTTTTTATGGTCAAAAGACGAAGTAGGTCTCAATTTGCAACTAGACTGTCACTCAAGGAGCGCTGCCTCTGTAATTAATCAACAAACAGACAAATACATAATCTCCTCATATTTATATATATAGTATATACATTTAACTGTTTTTGCATATTGCTTATGGATACTTGTGATCTTCCTCTTTCACCAGCCCGTCCTCTTGCATCTCCGAGAACTGCACCCTTCACCGGAAACACCATCAGCCTCCTCCCCCATCTCCCCCCACATCCCTCCCTGCTTCCACCACACCCGGAGACACCAGCAACTCCTCGCCATCCCACGAGCCAAAGGAGAAGCGTGTGCACTTCGACCTCGAGACCCTGCACAGCTACCGCCTGCGCACGCACACAGCCTCGGTGCGCGGCAGGCCCGGGATGGTCGGCCGCCCCGGGCTCGGCCTGGGAGGGCTGGGGCTGGGCCACCTCGGGGGTTTTGGGTCCCCGCCACAGATTAGCCTCCACGTCAACGGGGGCCCCGTCTCATCACTGGCGTCCACAGGCCTGGTTCTCTCGCCCCTGGGCAGCAGGCCCGGTCAGACCAGCCTGTGGGAGGGGGAGCTCCAGGAGCTGCAGGGGAAGATCGAGATATTCCGCACCCAGCTGAGGGAGGCTCTGGCCAGGAGAGCAGAAATCCAGACCAGCCTGGATCGAGAGAGGAGCGGACTGGTGCGCAGGGACACCAGTCTGGAGAGGGAGAAGGACAGACAGAGGATACAAACTATTAACACAGACAGAAGTAGCAGCACTCAGTCAAAACTCCCGGAGAGAGACAGGACCAGCCAACTGCAGACCCTGAATAATCAAACAGGAAGGGCCAACCAATCAGCGGGGCCCGGGACTCTGGAGCACGGGAGGAGCAGCCAATTGAACACAGTTAACAGTTTGGAAAGAGGGAGACCCAACCAGTTGCGCTCCGTTAACACTTTGACGGGAGAAAGGACTGTCCAGTCACGCACCTCCACCAGTTTGGAGCGAAGTCGAGTCAACCAACCAGGTGCAGGAAACGTAGCTGTCCAATCACGGAACACTTCCAGCCTGGACAGGCAGAAGGCTAACCTATCACGCACTATGAACACTTTGGAGAGGACAAAAGCCAACCAATCCAGTGTGAGCAGTGGAACTTGATCGTCCCTGTAGGAGATTACAAAAGGGACAAGTGCAGTTGCATAACCGCGGGAAGATGGCGCCGTCGGGTCTGAGGGGATGCTTGCTGAAAACTTTCAATATGTCAACCGACGCCACTGGGGGGATGCTTGCTGAAAAATTACGATATATGTTAACTGACACCATTACTTACTGTAACCTAATAATTTTTTCCACAAGAGTTGTTTCCATACTCACTTCAAACGACGACTAAAAAGAACTTTAACTGCAACTTAAGAGCTGATAAAAAAAAAAAATGTCTGCATCATCCATGAAATCATAAATAATACGTTTAATTTTGTTAAGTGAAAAGCAAGCACACGGATAAAAGACGACGTCGGGGCCAAGAGCACAGAGGAATTCAAGTTTGCCCAATTTGAAAAATGCACCGGAAACATCCACTTGTTAACCGAGTGCCAGCGGCAGGAGATAAAGTTAAATATGCAACAAAAGATGTGAGTAATAATTTCCCAAAAATGTGAATGATAAAAGAAAAAAGTGTCCTGAAGCAATCTGCTCCCCCCCCCCCCCAAAAAAAGCCTTTTGTGTGTTAATACCTCGTAACCTTCGTCCCATTGTGATTACGAGCCCAAAATACACGTTTTTTCCACGTCTCTATAAGTACATCCCGTCCGTCTCTTTCTCTAAAACATGGCGAAATTGAAAAAGGATGTCTTGCAAACTGAGCCGCTGCCAAACCGACGCTTTGAGATGGTAATTTCCCTGTGATTTGATGGGTTCCACATGAAAAAAAAGGACTCGGAGGCAGGATTTGACAGGACCCTTTTTATTTTATTTTTTATCATTTTAGTGGGAAAAAGGGTTGGTTTTACCCAAATACACATCATGATTAGTTTTACTCAGTCTGAAAACAGTCTCTGTGGCTCGGAAAGAAACTTTTAAGTTTTAGAAAATAACTCCTGATGACAGCGAAAGGTTTTTGGAGGCTGCACAACTTTATACAAAAAAAAAAGAAAGCATTAAAACAGGGGTTGTGAAGGGTTAGGGAGAATCTAATGAAAAGAACGCCACTGGGAAATGTAAGATCCGTCGTATTTGGACTTTGACCCATGCAACAGACGAAGGGCCGGGATATCTCTGCATCTACCGCTTCACTTTTCAACTTTTTTCCGTCTCCTGTGAGGCCAAAACTTTCTTGCGTAGGTCGTCTTTGAGGGGAACCGCGGCTAAACCATCCACCCCATTACTTGTAATATTAATTTTTAATGTGCCCATCACTGGCTGCAGCGCCGAGGGTGATTGTTGTGTACGTGTGGGTCAGTATTTAAAAAGTGTTTCCATTATTCAAGCTGCTGCAGGTGCTGTGGGCAAAGAGGAACTTTTTATCTATTTCCGAATTTAAAAAGTTGTGTTTATGTGGAGACGTGCAACTACTGGAACCCTTCAGTTATCTGATCCAAATCGCTGCACGTCTGTTTGTATCGCGGCTCCGGCCGGTCGACAAAAGAAGTGGCATCAATCTGGATTTAATTTCAAACACGTCATGACTCTGGCAACATTTTTCTCACTCAGCGACCGTAACGTGCATGAATTCAAACAATACAAACTATTACAGTTTTCTAGCTCCGTGCAGTTCTGGGTGAGTTCTCGGTGGGACCTTGTGGTTTTTTCTGTTTTTGTTTTTTCTTTCCCTGTGATTATGAATCATTAAAGTAGATGGACACTTTTTTCACTGTTTACACTTGGCAGAGTGGAGGCTGCAATGGGACTCAGTTACTCTGGCAACCACCAGGGGGAGCTGCATCCCTGCTTCCCGCGGCTATGGACGCTGCAAGTGTTTCTGGATCCAGCGACAATAAATAAGTTGAAGCGACTTGACTTTATGGAAAAGCTGCTCTTTGTTCCTGCTGTTCTCCTGCAGCTTTAAACGGACCTGGGTGGGAGATCAGGCCTCTCTGACGTCACTCCTGCTCCATTGATGGAAATCTCACCTGCTGGTTTAAAGATGCTTCAAACATGGTCTGAGCTACAGACACGGACATCACTGACACTAAAACACTTACTGATGTCTGTTTCAACGTTTCAAACTTTGCTGTGGTGTGACGTGATCGTGTTCACATGCCATGGTGTCTACGAGAAAGAAAAAAAAAAAAAGAAGATATTTTAGAAATTTATTGAGAAAGAACTTGTGGTACTGGATATTTAAAGAAATAATTTTAAAATTTACCCCTTATAGAAAAAAAAATTGTATCAGCATATTATTGAAATTTTATCATAAATGATCATTCTCATGTTTTGAAATAAACATTTATATACTTATTTACTTGCATCATCTCCTTTTGAGTGGAATCTTGTCATCTAAAAGGGCAGAGGGAAAAGAAAGGTAACTTTAATTATTTCTTATTATCAGTCTGAGCCCCATCGACCTGTTCAAAATCATTAATCCTCTCATTTCATTGCCTGCATACGTGGTCATGAAATCAGAAGTTGTTTTAAATGTTTCTTTTTGCAGATGACGTTTGAATCAAAGTCGTTCAGGACGTTTTGTCATGACAGAGACACGTTAAAAGCCCAAAATGACTTTGTAAAAGTTGTTTTGAGAAAATTAAGGTTTAAAAAATGAACAAGCATCTTGAACAAACAGACAGAGGGGCGACCATGTCTGAGAAACAGAGCATCGGCCTCAGCTCAAGCTTTTATACCTGCTGAGCTTTGACTGGCAACAAGCAACAGTTGTAGCAGGTCCTCAAAGAAACATGAAAATATTGTAACATGAGATGTAAATCTCTATGTATCAATATGCAATAGTTCACAGATCAGATCAGTAAATAACAGAAAAACTGAAGTTCTTGTGCTCATTGATTTGCTGCAGAATTTGCATGAGAAAGGATTAAAGTAATATTAGTCTGACACAAATGTTTCAGCATTCTTGTGAAGTTAAATCTATATATTTTATTGCCGTGATGCTTGAATTTATGCAGAATTATGCAGCATGGATTTGAGGATATTGTCCTCTCTTCAAGAAGACACACCTCCTCCCACCTGCTACTTGTTAATGACGTTAACTCCTCCATATAAAAGTGTGACAATGAGCAGCTGCTCTGTTTATCAGATCATCACAGGGGGCTGGCTAAGATGCATTTAGGAGGGAAATGACTATTTCTGTCCCCAGAACTTTCATCTTGTGTTTTGGGGCTTTTACGTGACGGTTTTCATCAAGTGCAGGAGACACTTCATTCATGTCTGTGTTGATATTTCTGCTCCATATTGCTCATTCTCACTCCGGCTCTTACGACGCTGCATTTTGACAAAACTGGACAGTGCGATCAAACAGTGCTGCGAAGTGAAATCCATCCTGCAAACCAAAGTGCATCCAAACAAAGTGTATTTGTGTTGAATGAGTAAATCTACACCTACTGCAACACCCACTGTGTTGCCATGGAGCGCTAAGGCAGTTCATCTGTGTTGGAATTGTGGATGATAATGTTTAATCTTGCTGTTCAATCATTCACCTTCATGTTTGTTTTTTAAGTTTGATGAGATCAGATGCTCCTACGTCGATCCCCACAGGGCAAATTCAGTTTGACACAGCAGCACAGAAAAAGTAGCACAAGGGGAAACAGGGTGTGGAATAGAACAAGAATAGAAATGGAATCAAACTGAATAAAAATACCATTTGTATAATAATATAAAATACAAACTAGACTTCTTTTATACATTTATACAATATTCTGTAGGTGACAGGGAGCCAGTGAAGAGAATCATGTGGGTGTAAAACGTCCCTCGGGTCGGAAATTAAGTGGAAGATTGTGGCACAAAACCTTGAGTTGTGAACGACCTAAGTGACTTTTCTAAGAAATGTCAGCCACTCGAGGAGTTGGTTTAAGCTGCACTCCACCTGAGTGCATAATGGTGTGTTTAAGTCGTCGTGTAATTGCTGCTTTCAGCCACAGAGAGGCACTTGAACCTGTATCTGCAGCAGACAGCTGCTGCAAGAGAATGACTTCACATCATGGACATTTTACTGAGGAGAATCTACAACTTTCGATGCAAGTCATGTATTATGAGTGTGTGTGTGTGTGTGTGTGTGTGTGTGCGTGTGCGAGGGCCCACCATGTATACTTACCCGTCAGTCACACTCCAGTCACCCCATGAAGAGGTGCCCTAGATAGCATTGCAGAGTAAATCACAGTTACACGTTTAGTCCATATTGATTTGAGAGTCTTGGATTTCATATTAGCAGGGGGGAATGTTTTCTCGGCCACGTAATTACAGTAACATTAATACTCTTTTAAAATACCGTTTACTATCGAACACTGGAAGCTGAGAGCTCGTGCGGAACCTGACACTTGGCGGAGGGAGGGTTGAGACTTGATACCACAAAAGATGAGTCGTCAGTGCGGAGGAGAGCTGCAGCAGCATGTGGGAGAGAAGGGCGCAGCATGCTGATGATTTAGTGCCGCTGCATCGACCAGACTGTATAAAATGAGGATAATCTCACGGCCATAAAGGCAATCAATGGTCAGTCTCTGCACTCGCACGTGGCTGGATCCTCCTCGTTGTAATAAAATAAACAATGGGCTCTTGTGTCAGGTGTCTTCAGAGCTCTGTGAGCAAAAATCAATCCAGTCGCAGAAGTGTGCGGCCTCTCGAATGTGTCGATATCTAAATGACATGTGTGATGCATGTGCTCATACATACACTGCTCGTAGGGAAGGTTTGTCCCAACCCCTGCATTAGCCGCGCAAACGTGCATGTGTGTGTATCTGCATGGAAGCGGTCGGACTCTTGCTGGAGACGAAGTAATTGGGTCACATGTGTGAACGGCAGTCGAGAAGGATTTTAATCAAACTTAAGAAATCCCCAATGTGCATCGCCCCTGGCTAACAATTACCATCCGATGGGGCTCCGACTGCAGCTAGCACAACTCAACTCTGAATTAGAGAATTGGTGATTTCTGCATCTCGCAGGTGTATGAGGACTGTGGTGACCAGTCTCACCAGAGGAGGGTGAGTGGTCTGTGGGAGGCACAAAGGAGCGTTCAGCCACCTCCACCTCGTCTCTCCCTCCCTTTGTCTAGAAGGTAAATAGGAGGCGAGCGCTGTGAATGATGGGTTTATTAGCTCCTGCCAGCTGTGACCAACCCTTGGGTATTATTGGCAGGGTGGCTCTCAGTGTGTGTGTGTGTGTGTGTGTCTGTGTGTGATGTTGTCGGGGTGGGGGCTGTGGGCAGGAGCGAGGAGGGGAGCAGGAGGGCCGCAGGGGGGGGAGGGAGTCTGAGACGAGGGAGTACCCCATGAGAACCAGAGAAATTCCCTGGCAACCGCAGACAGGATCGACACTAAATGAGGAGCCCCCCCCCCCCCTTCTCCTCCTTCATTCATCCAGCACTGAGCTACAACACAGAGCCAAATGACCGAGGCTGAGAGGGTAGTGGTGGTGGGTGGTGATGAAGGTGGGGAGGGGGGGTGCCCCTGTTTGCAAATATCTGAATAATAATAACTTCACTTATATAGGATCTTTCCACAGTTACAAGCTGCTTTACAAGTTAAAGATGAAGAGTTGGAGATCACACAGAATTAGAGCACAAATACAAAAATGAATAAAGTAATACAGATGAGAAAAGAGTCAAAACAACATTTAAATAAAACGTTGTAAAATGATTAAAACAGTCGGTACCCGGGTAGCATACAGATGTGGGCCACTTCAGGTAATGGTGTGGCATCTGGCCTTCTAGTGGCCCAATTATCTCTAAACAGCTGTGGGCCTATTTTGCCAAATTTACGGTGTAATCTGGATGTAAGCATAAAGTGGCCATAAGGTATCAAAACTAATTCAGGGCACGTTTGGTTGACATGTGGTGTTGCTATGGCTTACTTCAGGCCCAGATCCGGCAAACAGCACCCAGGTGCCATCATTCCATATGGTGTGTGGGATGTGGGCCATATCTGGGCCGAATTTGCTTTGTGGGTAAGACCAGAACTAGGAGAAAGGACACTTCTTAAAGAAAAAAAAGGATAAGGAGTTGACAGATCTCCTCGGGGAGGTTGTTCCAAAGAGTGGGAACCCTGACAGGAGAGTGTAACACCACGTCCTGCTTCTTTGCACCTTGTAAAACCAAAGCACACAGATCTGAACATGGAGGGTGAGCGTGTCCCTGAACGCATCTCCCTCTCTCTCTCTCTCTCCCTCTCTCTCTCAGCAGCATGAATGGCTGTTAAATGGCTGTTTAAGTCCAGATTTAAACTCCATTAAGAATTGATAACCGTGGGAGCAGAAGATATGGATCTCTGACCGAAAACATCTCCAGCAACCACAGGGGCGCACACGTGCAAACGCGTCCACACACACACCCACACACCCACTCCTCTGATGCTAATTGTCGCAGTGTCATGAGTCAGTGCGTGTAGCACCGCTAAAACAACACGTGCGTGTGATCGAGCCCCAGCATCGGGGTCTGGATCCAGAGGCATCGCCGCGCACAGACGCCTGCCACACCCTTCTGGAGTAAACAAAGACCGGGGGGGGGGGACATCTCACTGCTCCATCCCCTGGATCAGACGTGAGTCCGGGCTCAAACAAACCAATCTGCTGCTGTTTACAGGAGCACGAGGCGCATCAGATGTGAGCCTGATATTATAATTACACTGAAAATTGGCTCATGCTTATAGATGAGATCTTATCTCTGAATCCGCCCCCTCGCTTTTACGCACACATGCGCATTACTCCACAGCACGAATACGCACGTCGTCCCCCCCCAAAAAAAGCCCTGCCCCTTTGTCTCGACCGCTTCTCGGCGGTGGCTGCCCCGAAAGAGGGATTCAGCAGCAGGGAAAAGCAAAAGGGGAGAAGTACGGAGCAGACTGTCTCCTCCCCCAACCACAGGCGCACACACACACTCTCTCCTCCCCCTGTTAACCCCCTCCTCCACACACCCCTTCCGTGCGCCTTTGTGTGTGTGTGCGCGCCTTGAGGAGCTGACTGCGAACCCGAAAACCGTGTGACGGAAGCCTTGCATAGGGAATAAGCTGCTTCTTCTTTTTTTTTTTAAAGAATATCTTTTCATCCTGGTTCCATGTTCTGGAGGAAACAGGAGAACCCGCAGGTGCGAAATAAAACAGGAGGAACCGGCTGGACGGCAGGTGAATTTCACTTATTCCAAAAGCCTGGGAATAGGAAGGAGAGGAACGCGCACATTGCCACCATCAGCAACCTCTCTCCTCCTCTCTCCTCCTCTCTCCATCCCTGCACCTCCTTCTGTAGGTCTCCCCACTTCCTCCCTCATCCCTCCCCAGCATCCCTTTTTCTCACTGATCCCAGAATACCCTCACACCGCAGCGCATCCCTCAAATAGCGGGGTGTGATCTTTTTGGATTTCTCGGGGTGACTTTAACCGGGGACACGCCGGAGATGGATTAAAACAACAAAAAAAGCAAAACGTTTGGGGGTGTGGGGGGGGGACGGGACGGGGGACGGGACGGTGCACCGCAAAACTGGAGCAACACGCACGACCACGCCGGGGGGGAAGGGGGCGACGGGACTCGGTGAATTCGCGGAGCCCCCGGGACAGAGGTGAGTGCTCACGGAGGCTCGGCCGGTGGTAGGCTGCTCTCCCTCCCCGCATGCAACCCTCCCCATCCCCGCCAGCAGCAGTGCACTGTTCTCCTGGAGCTGTGAGAGGCGAGCGAGGAGGAGGAGAAAATCAGAAAAAATCAGCACATGGTTTTCACGTTTTCCATAATTGATGATCTCATACGCAATCAATGGTTTGTGCTGGGGACGGAGTCACAGCGATGTTAGGTAGCAGGCTGATGGGAAATGTGGGCATTAGCTGTGACTGTGGGATGGATCATGGTCCTGAGCAAACAGCAGTTAAAGCACATTATCAATTTGAAGTGTTTTCAGCTCCATAATGGGAGGTGTGTGTGTTAAGCCTCCTCCACATATGGTCCTTTCTGTCTCTGAGGCTGCTCGGGGCCCTGCAGTGTGTGTGTGTGTGTGTGTGTGTGTGTGCGTGTGTGTGTGTGTGTGTGTGTGTGTGTCTGTGTGGCTTTTGCATCAGCCGGTAACTTTCTTTCTGGATTTATGAGTTGAGGAATGGATCAACTGCACATTTAGATTTTATGTTCTGCTCGGGAATTCATATTCAAGTTAACGTTTGTGGACGTCTTTTTTAAAGACCCCTGTAAAAAAGAGATGTTCGCTCTGCCTTTTGGATTCTGATGCTTGGTCAGTGGCCTCCTGGGAGACACCATGGATCCTGCTTTGTGTAAAACTATGCAGCACACAGCACAATAGCCTATATATATTATTCTATATGGTGAAAACTATACATTTTGCTGGTGCAGAGACAAACATGAGTGGAATCAATTCTTTTAGGAAATGTATTGGTGCTTTTGCTGCTATTTTAATAAGATCCATACTCATATTATGACAATGTTGGCAATTGATTTCCTTCAATTTAACTAGAATGGCACTTTTAGACACAGTCTTTTGAAATGTAATAAGTCCGGCCCAGAAAGAGATTTCCCTTTTTTTTGTCCAAATGTTTAACCCTTAAAGTTCAAACATGCTTCAACCACTCATAATCAAGTGCTGATGATTTCCCCATTTAATGTATTATTTTTTAAATGTTTTTAAATGTAGAGAAAAAGAAAAAGTCCAACCAAAGTCCCATAATTCTCACCAATACTAATGTTAATGTCTTTACCCTATACACACGTTCTTGAATGGCACCATTACATGCGTTGTTTAAAATGTCATGTCCAAAAAACCTGTTTTCAATCGTCAAGTAATGTGCTTGTGAAATTCCCAATCAATTTATTTTCATTCAGAGATGCTACTTAAATATCAGAAGATGAGAAAAGTAGATCAATCCCAAGATATCAACTTTTCTATCACATAACAAAACAGAAAAGCAGCAAATACTCACATTTACAGCAACTGAAACTAGGTCATATTTGGCTGATTAATTGATAAATCCGGCGTAATACTGTGCAGAAGTTTGCTGTATGTCCAACACAGGCAATAGTCCTGTGACATTCAGTATAAAATATACGTCTATGGTACGTCTCTATTAGTCCTTGTCTCCAACTCCGTCACCCCGGCTCTGCCCCGGTGGTCACTGACTCTTGTATCTCCCTCACTGTCTCGCAGACTGACAGATGGATTCTGTCCACCGCGGGCCATACAACCCACATCACACATGCACGGACAGATGAGACAAACAAACTGCTCAGACTACACACACGTGCACAGACACTCTTGATGGTTGCAATCTCAAGCAGACGACAGCACACACACACACACACACACACACACAAACACACACACACACATACACGCGATGTGGCCCAGAGGATAAATGCTGGTGCAATAGATAAACAAGCCCCCTTTCTTTCTTCCTTCAAGAGGCTCATTGTGTGTGTGTGTGTGTTGGGGTGAGGTTTAAATGCTGACTGGAGTGGGTCATTGAGAACAAGCAGCTGGGAAAGTGAGACCCAGAACCCATCATCTTCCTAAGCTGCTTTCAGCCACACTGGCATCCATCCATTCCAATATCCTCTACCACCACTACTGCCCCCACCCCCACACCACCACACATTCACATACATTCACACACGCACACACACACACACACACACACACACACACACACACACACACACACACACACACACACACACACACACACTTGAGCCTCACTTTTCCACTTCTCCGTTTGCTCTATCGTTCTTCTTGGTTGTGTCTTTGATCTACACTTATCTTGTCACTGGTCCTCTCCTCTCCATTTCCACAAGTCATGGAAATTACACTGTAGACGTCTTTGATACTCGGTGCCTCGGGGTCAGGCCCTCTTATCTGGGTGAGACTGAGAGACGGAGACAGAAAGGGAGGATGGGGATGGAGCAGGGGGGAAAGAAGTAGAGAGGTGGAAAGAAAGGAAGGAAAGCTGGGGTAAGGTAGTAAAAGCAGAGACGGGGATTTGTGGTAAAGAGAGAGAGAGATGTCAGGAAGAGGCCTGCAGTGAGATGGAGAAATAAGTAAAGCTAAAGAAAAATGGAGTAAAAAAAAACAGTAAAGCAGAGAGACACAAGTGCAGAGAATTGAAATATGACAGAGTCGGAAAGGGCTAAACGCAGCTCGACGGCTTTCAGCCAATGACTTTCTTTAAGGATAATATTTCTGGGGATTGAAGCTTCAGATAAGCAGATTTTGTGCTCACATTCAATCTGCTTTATGGAGTGCCAGAGTGAGGGGAAGTTGCAAGTAGAAGATGTCGCTTGCGCAGTCACGGGGACCAAAAGCTCTCCAGCGTAACCAATTCTAAATCCTGTAAATAATTTGAGTTGGGTCGGCCAGACTGCAAGTCAAGGTGGAGCAGGTTTCACTGCATGTTTCAGACACAGACAGCCCCGAGGCTCTCAAGCTAAACCGCATGCTCGTGCAGTTTGTATTAAAGCCGATATTGACCCGACAACAGAAAACCAATATACACCAGAGTTGGATATTCGCCGAAGGAGGGAAGGACAGATTCCTGTACGAGAAGTGAGGGGGAAAGATAGATGGAGGGAAGATGGAGCGATACATGGGAAAAGTGATGAGTAAAATGGGACATGAAGAGGTAGAGAGCGTGAGATTGAGAGAGCGGGAGAGGAGTGAAATGGGTGGAAGGCAGAGATACAGCGATAGGAGGACAGGCAGAGATGGGGAGCGGTGAATATTTAACTCTGTTTAGTTTTCCATCTGGGCCCTTGGCTCCTTCTCCCCTCAGGCCTTCTGATCGCCTGCAGGTCAGTGGTGACAGGAGACGTTTCTCTGTGTGTGTGTGTGTGTGTGTGTGTGTGTTTTGTGTGTTTGGAGATTTCACCATCCCTCACTTTTCAACACAGTGCATATAATAACCTTTAATCACCTTGTGTGCGTGTGTATTTGCACAGGAGGAAATCAGGGTTATTAAATGTTCATGTGCAGAATTATGGGTCTAATCATCGACGGTGTGTGTGTCTGTGTATGTGTGGTTATGGATAAACTAATAAAACACTTCATTACCGAGCAACACTACAACGAAATTGCTCATAATTCACTTTAACGCAAGGTCTCATTAGTCAAACGAATTCATTTTAATTTGCGCAGTATTAAAAAAAAACTTTCAGCCTTCAGCAGCAGCCTTTGAAAACTTTCTGAACCCGTCTCTTTCAAACACATCCAGGCCTGGCAGAAGTTTCCACACTTCTTTTTTTTTTTTGATGCCTTCAGAAATGGTGATTCTGGAAACCCATGAAAGTGCAGAGAGACTCCTCACTGGCTTGTCTCTGCAATCTGTCATCCCAACAGGCTGCGACTGGTCCCACCCCAAGATGACGTCTCCGAAAAACAAAGCCAAGAAGAGGCCGCCGAAAGACAGCATGACGCTGCTGCCGTGCTTTTATTTTGTAGAGGTATGTGTACATTGGATGTATTGATGATTTGTTTTATATATATACTCTATGTCTATATATTGATTCACTACATTTACTGACTCGCCAGATAAATGACTCGTTTTATAGACTCTGAACAGCAGCGTTTTGTGTTGATTGTATCTGGTTGCGTTGACCTCTACTAAAAGCAGTTTGTTGTCTTCAGAAAATATTATGGTGTCATCACTTTCTGTGTGTGTGAGTGTATATTTCAGAGTGTGTGTATTAGTTATTGCGATAAGAGTTGAGATAAAGCAGTGGATGACTCACTCCTTTCCAAGCAAATATTAATGGTAGTCCCAAATGCTTTGTCCTTGGTGTGTGTGTGTGTGTGTGTGTGTGTGTGTGTGTGTGTGTGTGTGTGTGTGTGTGTGTGTGTGTGTGTGTGTGTGTGTGTGTGTGTGTGTGTGTGTGTGTGTGTGTGTGTGTAGCTCCCAATTGTCCTGTCCTCCTTGGTGTCCTTGTACTTCCTGGAGCTGACAGATGTGTTGTCCCCGGCAATGGTGGGCTTCCGTTGCCATGACCGCGACCTATCCATGCCCTACGTGGAAACGGGCGACGAGCTCATCCCGCTGTTGATGCTGCTGAGTTTGGCCTTCGCTGGTCCTGCGGCGTCCGTAAGTCCGTCACTCAGTCATGAAGGGTTGTTGGATTGGATATTGAAGGGAGTCACGTGCACTGTGATAGTTCCAGTGTTAGTTCCATAGGCCAAGTTTTTCTTGTTACCAAGACTATCTCTGCAGATTAGATAGATAACGTCTATAATGGTACCACAGACTGTCATTTGTTTACTTTCACTGTTGCAAAGAAACAAATAACCAGTCACCTTCTACTTAGCCAGAGCGAATAAATGTATAAAACACAAATTCCAGCATATAGAAAAATCTTCCAATAGCAAGTACAGAAACATAAATCATCATCACTGGTAAAGACATTGTTCATCGAGACCATTAATTCCACAAATAAACAAATTCTAGTTTTAAAGGTTATTCTGGCAAAACAATAAGCAATTATTTACTTATTTTAACATCCAGCACATACACAAGAATATTAATATTCATTTTGACTCACATTTCTGGATACCTAATGAATGTTAAGCGTAATATCCGCTCTTACCTTTGCTCTGTTTTGGTCTCACCAACTCCTGAGAAAAGTATTTTCATTGCCTAGGTTCTAGGACTTTCTGCACTAGTGAGTCACCAGCTAGTCTCTGCTGGAAACTACACTGACGCAGACATTTCAGACAGAACCAACAAAACACGGAGCTAAACAAATCTAAAAAGCTTGTTGAGTAATAATTCCCCCTGGATTTGTCACTGAGCTGCGTTTGATCCATCCTTCATGCAGAAATTATTTTACGAGAACAACATCTTCTCATATTGTGGTCGGATAAAATCGTACAACAAAGGATCAGCGAGCTCATGTGGTTCTGGGGTTTTTTCGGGGCCGGTGTTGAGGTTTATGAGCGCTACGTCACACGGAAACATACATACACAGATCACACACAAAACGTAAACGTACGGCGTCCAGGACACTCACAAAGCAAATTCAATCTCCCCTCGAGAAAGGCCGAATCGATGGGCACATTGATAAATACACACCTGGACATTCCAATACACACCATGGCACACACCACCGTCCCACCCCCCCTCACCCCCCCAGTCAATACACACACACTAATCCATCAGCAGCATGGAAAGGAGCAGACCTCTCCAACGCTCATCTATCACCCTGATTGGAAGTGATCACTATTCGATAGCACCCGCGCCTGCATTCTCTCGCCCAGGTTCTCGCTCACTGTAGATCACCGTCACAGATGTAGAAATCTGACGTAGCACTTTTACCCCCTTCTCCTCTCCGTCCACTTTCCACTTCAGTTTTTTTTTTTTTTTTTAATTCTTTGTTCTCTTTTATATTTTCCTCTTCTGCATTTTCAGGTGGCAGCATTTCAGACACAGCATTTTTTTTTTAATTGGGCTCATTCCCACTCTGGTTCTCTTCCTCCTCCGTCTATAGATAATGATGGGGGAGGGACTGATGTACTGTATGCAATCCAAGCTGAAAACCTGTCCCAAGTCAGAGAGCAGCATCAACGCTGGAGGCTGCAGCTTCAACTCCTTCCTACGCAGGACTGTGCGCTTTGTCGGTATGTGCAACTTTTCTTTTTTTTTTGGGGGGGGGGGGGGGGGGAGAGGGGGAGAGGGGGAGTCACTGTCACAGTCGGATCCACAGCATCGAGCAGGGCACAGTGTTGGTGGTGGAGGCAGCAGGGACTCATTTCGCTTTATTTCCCCATTGACCCATATTCTGTTGGTGATTAAGAACCATCAGAAGCTGCATTTATATATCACACTATCAAAAACAGTGTATTTAAGTTCATAGGTAAATGAATTGCAAATTTTAAATGGGTTTTTCCTCAAGTATATGTTTTTCCATTTCATGTCCTTAGCCGGAAGCAGGGTATTGTTTTTTGGCCCCGCATGTGTGTGTATATACAAAATAAATCAAGAAGGCTTTGACAGATTTTTACCAAACTTCCTGTGATCATTACTTGAGAAGTTATCTCCAGATGATTAGCATTTGGAGCTAATCGGTCAAAGGTCAAAGGTCCAAAACCCCCATTTTCCAAGATATATCTGCAAATAATAGAGACAATCTACAGCTTAGATTGATCAGAAAATGATTCCTCAATGTATGTTGTCATATAAGTGATGTCATGAAGAGGTGACAAAGAAGGAGTCAAAAAATGACATCATGCAAAGTTCATATTTCGAGGTATCGCTGCTTCCTGTCGGACGATAAAAACAACCCGCAGCTTCTATAGTAATTTATGCATGACGTCATCATCATGATGTTACTATGAAGTCAGTAAATGACTAAGTATAGTGTGGTACATCATTAGCTTTAGCAAACCTATAGTGTTAGAGACACAATGTACATATTATTGAGATGAACCAACCATTCGTCATCACTTGTTATAAATGACGTCATTATGAAAATACATGATCACAGTATAAAATAAGTGCAACCTCTCCAATGATGTGATCAGTGTCCAAACAACAGAAATTAATTATGCATGGGGCCACTAGGATTACAGCGTCAAAGTAAGATGGTGGAAAAGATATTTTCTTATGGTATATCTTTGTTTTAACTAATGAAAACCTGTTTTTAAGATGCAAATCAGTTTACGCTCTGACAAATTATTCCCCTTAAAGGCTGTGCCCCCAACTTTGATCCTCTTTAAAGTGGGGAAATAAGCTAATTACATGTATTAAATGAAGGGTGACTTCAAATGAGCACGATATAATTCTTCACGGGAAATACCCCGAGGCAGACTTTGAGCTTTGAAGTGAAAAGAGTAATTAATTCACCTTGCCAGATTTCACTGTCTGCGGAGAAACTTCATAATGGAACAAGGTCTCGGCTCGTGGTGTCACTTCAGGTTGACTGCAGGTATTCGTACAGACGAACAGCTCGATCTGAGGAAACCACCGGGGGCTTTCGGTGCGTTTACCATCTCTCTCCCTCTCTCAATCTGTCTCTCGCTCCCTCAAGGTGTTCATGTGTTCGGTCTCCTGGCAACGGCCCTGGTGACAGATGTCATCCAGTTAGCTACCGGTTACCACGCCCCGTTCTTCCTCACCGTGTGCCAGCCCAATTACACGGCCCCCGGAGTGTCATGTGACAACAACGCCTACGTCACGCAGGACATCTGCATGGGGAAAGACCAGTATGCCATCATGTCAGCCAGGTGAGACGTGCACGTGGAAAACAACAGCAGGCGTATGAGGGCGCGGCAGCTTCAAAGCTTCCATTTGCCTGCAGTTGAGATACCTTGTGTGCTTATAAGTATAAATAGGCTTTAAAGCGGTTTCACAGTATTACTCCGTGTACTACCTTGTAGGAGTAAAGGCAAACTACAAGGCGAGGAGTCTTCAAAACTAATTTACATTTGAAGAGGATTACAGGAGATTAAAAACCTATTAGGAGTCAAACTGTGATTTTTATATGTTACGTAATATTTACTTGTTAATAAAATTCTTCTTCATAAAGTTAAGTGTATATTTGTCCAACGAGACGAACAAAAGGACTGATGCATTCCCATTGTGCCCATGCTGCAGTGTCTCACTCAGTTTGGCTTGTGAAGATGCTGAGTAACACAGACTCAGGTCAGACAAGCAAACAGGCTCCAGCACATTAGAAAAGATTACAGCTAAATATAGTTAATACAGGAATAAGCCTAGTACCACAAATGCACATTTATATGTCTATTTACAAATTAATTCCTCAGCTCCTCACCTTCAAGGAATAGTTTCCCATGCTTAGTGTTTGTTACAGTTGGTTAACTTAGAGGTAAATGCATTTATACAGCTCTTTTCTAGTCTTGACACTTCGGCACAGGATGCAGGATCAAACCACCGACTTTCTGCTCAGTGGACGGCCCACTGAACCCTGAGCCACAGCCACCCCCGTACAAAAAGATTTTATGAGAGCTTATGTGACTGACGGATTTCAGACAAGCACTGAACTCTTTCGAAACTTAATTTGTGAGAACACAAATGTCAGAGTCAGTTGCTCCAGACATTTTACAGAACTATTCCTGCCAGCCGCCTAAGTAAAATGTCCGGAAAACGATAACAACAGAAAGTATCGCTGTGTGTGTTTTGTTTTGAGAAACATTCGACTCCCCAGATATCCACTGTCTACACCAGAAGCCCCAAAGTATAAGTCATTGCCCCCAGAGGGTTAATCATCATCAGACGATAGCTGATGGGCTCCTATAAAGTCTTATACCCCAGTCTTGACTCTCAGAGTTTGGCTTTCACACATAATCCTGCTGTGTTCTCACATCGGTTCTCTGGGCTTTCTGCTGACTTTTTACTTGGGGGCAAGGTGGAGAAAGTTTGCATAAACTCCAGAGGCTCTCACTCACATTTGCGTTCACACATACACCGGAGAAACTGCGGAGGATCTGCGAGGGTCAGTGCAGCTTAGCAGATCTTTGGAAAACAAAAATGTACAAAGTAATAATCTACTCGCATTTAAAGGTCTAAAATTCAAATGAGTCATCAAAAAGACCTTGACACACACACACACACACACACACACACACACACACACACACACACACACACACACACACACACACACACACAGAGTTGTAGCTCGGCTTTGTCTAAGGTAAACACATTAGTAAAAGGATAAACACTCAGAGGAAAATTAAATGAGATTTTCTAAACTCTAAATTAGCGTCTTTGACCTCGAACCACTCACTCCTTCTCCCCAAATGTTCCCACTAATGCATCATTGCGTTCTGTTTGTGTTTCGCTGATGCTCACATCCAAGGACGCTCCCTCAGTTTGACAAACACACAGTCGGGCAGCAGCGCGGGTTTTGGTGTCAAACACAATCGCAAACAACTGGAGCAACTGTGACAGTTTTATTCGGGTTCACACAGCGTTTTTTTTCCCTCTGCTCTTTCATACCTAACTCTCCCCCCCCCTTCTCTCCCACCAGGAAAACCTTTCCATCCCAGCATGCAACACTGTCTGGCTTCGCTGCTGTCTACATCTCCGTAAGCACTCGCCGGCCTCCTGTGTTTGTGGAGCTTGATGTATTTGCATCATATGTTTGCTCGTTGCGAATGTGTTTGTGAATATGTGGTTTATTGGATGTACGCTATGAATAATTAATTTAGTGTAACCAGTGAATCCAGTTTGATTCATATTTGGAGAAGACATCGCTTACACTTCTTTATCGTTTCTTTCAAGCAGATTCTGGAGACGATATTATTTTCTTCTACCCGTCAAATTATCTGCGCTCATGAAAACTATCCAGAGGCTTTTCTTATTTTTATCTGCCGGCGACCTAAAATAACTTCCTGCATATTTTAGCAGGAATTAAATCACTGTCACCTCAAACATGAGATCGGAATTGTGTTGCATTATTTGCTCACTGAGAGATTTCCAGATTGCAGAATAACCCTCGGGCCAAACAGCCATTTAAATCTCACATAAAAAAAATATAACGTGAACCTTTGAGGTCAGATATCAGTTTTCGTGGGACAACTGCTGACCTTATTCTGAATCAGGCATTATCTCGATTAGTTCCATTTGTAATCTGGTTACATGTTAGTAGTCTGATAAAGACGTCAGGCCCACAGTAGGTAACTTGTCATAAAACTAAGGGGGATGGACGGAAAATAGACTTTGGTGCTTAGACCCCAGCAGGAAGTAGAACAGCCGTCCTTTGAACCTGGTTGTTTGGATATGAAGGAGACGCCGGTAGTGATGATGAGGAACGTAGTACGAAGATGGGACGTCTGACGGAGGCTTCTGATAGGACGGTTGAAGGGAGTTATCTGTTATCCAGAGTTGAGGCGCTGCAGGTTGCGGTGGACGTCGATCATGAGCTACTGAACCGACAGCTGAACGACAGGAGGGAGAGAGGACATTTTAAACTTAGACAGCTTAGATCGCCTCCAGGTTGAGTGTGTCAGGTTGGGATCGGATGAGAAGAGACACTGAGGTGGAGGAGGAAGGCCCGCACGAAAAGACAAAGACTTCCTGTCTGATCCTTCGCTAAACTTCATTTTAATGCGATTGAGATGAATATGATACATAATAATGCAATTTAAGTCAGAAGAAAGCAAACGTCTTCATCTGGTGGTCATCAGAATAAGATATTTATATGATAGTGTCATATTCAGACTATTGTCTTAATCAAGTTAATTTCTAAATCAATCTATATTGTATGTAAAGCACTTTGAGCTGCATTTCCTGTAGGAAATGTGCAATATAAATAGATATTATCATTATTATGAGAACATTGCTGGCCTAGTAACAGTATAGTCAGTGTTGCACCCTAGTGCAGAGTGTGGTAGCATTTCCCATCCTGCAGTCCGGTGCTGACAGCAGCAGTATGTGAACTGTACGGCAAAGCAACCCTGTCATTTTTACATATACACACACCCACACACATGCCCACACACTCCTCCACCAATGTCTGTATTCTAGCGAGCTACTGGCCACGTCGCTGCCGCCTCACTGAGCCCAGTGTGTGCTCATTAAAGCTCAGCAGACAGATTTGTGATCAGAGAGAAAAGGCAGGAGCGGATCAGGAAAGCAGCTGTTACAGTTACAACGTTGTACTGTTGTCAAATATCAAACAGGGTGATGTTCTGATTATTTATTTTTCCCTCTGTGTTATTGTTCACTGCCCACACACTGAGACATGTATCTCCTGTGTTCAGACCTTTGAAGGGAAGTTGTTTCACTTGTTTCCTTTTCACAATCAAAGTTTTTCTTCTTGATAATTGTTTGATTGTGTAAGTAAGGAATTAACTGAGATGACCTGACATGTCGCCCTGCTGACATATATTTTTTTTACCACTCTCCCTTCGAGGAGTTTTATGCTCAGCACTAGACGGACGCGCTTGTTATTTCTGCAAAAGCTGCTTTTCTGTCGCTCAGCTGTCCCCCACTTTATATAATGGAAATGTGGAGCGCATACAGAGAATGGGACTGCAAATATATATTATTTATCTGCCTCTCCTGCTTCTTACTCCGGTTCAGTTTTTATTTTCCAAGCATGTTCATCACGATGACTGAGTGAACTTGTATAAATACAATTTCATGAAATCTTCAAATGAGTTGCGTTGGAAACGAGTGAAATTACATCAGCCGGTTGGATTTAAAAAGTTTGGGTTTGTCTTTAAAGGTGTAGTTCAGGGCGTCATGTTGGTGCAGTGGTTTTCACTGTTACCTGGTTTTTCTGTATTGAGTTTGCCTGTTCTCCAAAGACATGCAGTGTTTGGTTAACTGGAGATTCTCAAGTGGCCATAAGTGTAAATGTGAGTGTGAGTCGAATGCTGTGATAGACACTTGCTTTCTTGAAAGTTAGACAACCAGTACCACTCTCATATCTGCGTGTTAATTCCAAATGGTTGAGTTTCTCTTATCATCCACGGGAGCAAGGGGCCACAGCTCGCCTGGCTCTGCCCGACGGTAATAAAATCCGCCTACCAGCACCTCTAAAGCTCACTAAATAACCTTTTATATCTTGGCTGAGCACACTGAAATACCTTTGGGTGTTCTCAGCACTGGGAGGTTGCCAGGAATCAGGAGGAGGCCTCAAGAAATCCCTGCACAGGGGCAAATAAGATTCCTACCATCGAAGATCGCAACTTTTTTGTGCAAAGAAAACTGTTGAGATATAACGTGTAAATTACTTAGTTTTAGAGGTGCGGGAAGGTGGATTTTTTTAAGCAACAGAGCCAAGCTAGCTGTTTACTTTTCTTTCCGTTTTTATGCTAAGCTAACAGTCTCAATATGCTCATCCAAACATATTCCAGATGAATTACTACATTAATAACAAAATTAAAGATGCACAGAAAGATATGTCCGTTAGATATTACCTCCTCTATACTGTTATTGTGTGTGTGTGCTTCTTGCCGCAGTGTGTCTTCAAGCCTCGTAATCTCCCCGTCTCCATTTTGAACTAAACTGTCTTTTCCCCACTTTATGTGTTCGTCTGTCTCCTGCAGATGTATTTTAACGCCAGCATCAACAGCACGACCAAACTGCTGAAGCCGCTCCTCGTGTTCGCCTTCTGCATGGCGGCGGGCCTCTCCGGGCTGACGCAGATCACCCAGCACCGCAGTCACCCCATTGACGTCTACGTGGGATACCTCATAGGAGCCGGCATCGGCGTCTACCTGGTCAGTTAAACGGGGCGCACGGGAGAGTGTATGACATCAGACAGGAATCCGATAGGGAAAATTAATAGAATGATTTAGCTGGTTTCACGATAATTACCACGTTTATGATCCTGTAAGTCGCTGAAAGACGTGCGAACAAGTGAAATCTGTCTGGAATAGATATCAGGCTATGGTTTTGTCAGCATATGCTTGTGTGCGTTTAGCGATTTGTTTTGTCCCTGGGGGAGTAGTTAACAGTCAGCGTGGAGCGTGGTGGGAATCACACCACACACGTAAATAGATTTTATTTAATGTCGTTTTGCTGTGACTGAATTGTTCCATTGTTGTGTTCTCACACTATCACACCATGTGCTAACAAACGCAGCTTTCTCTCATCACCTCTCCTCTCTGTGTGGCTTCACTTTCTTTTCTCTCAGCACTTTTTTTTTTGGCAAGTTATATATAGCCTTTTTCTATTAAAGCAGGGAAGAGAGAGAGGGAATGAATAATCCGATAAGAATTTTCCGCAACAATTTCACACTTCGTTTTGAGAAAACTTGTCGTTGCCATTTTCCACGCTCGTCCTCCTCCTCTCCCTCTTTCCCTCTTTTGCTTTTTTATTCATGTCATTAAAGGATGTATTCTAAGAGAGAGAGGGGGAAGAGAGTGATTCATGCTGACCTCAGACTAAACAAGTGGAGGGAGGAGAGATGCCTACTCATGCACTTACTCCCCGCTAATAGGAATATCCGACTTTTTTCCCCCTCCCAAAGATTAAAGGAAATACGTTTTCATGCTTCATTCTTAATTTAACATGCTGAGTGCTTATATGTCCTCGTTTATTTCTCCTTCCTGCCTCCCTCTCTGTCCCTGTGTCCTCTGTCAGGCTGTGTACGCAGTGGGAAACTTTAAAGCGTCGGACGAAGATTCTCCGTCGCTGCAGAAACTGGCCCCGGCTCTGCAGAAGGACAGCCTGAGGGTGCTGAGCCAGCGGAGTCATGACTCCCTGTACAGGAAGACTCCCCGGGTGTCGGAGAGCAGAGAGGAGCTGGGGGCGGGGCTGGGATCTGGGGCTCGTAGTAAGGTGAGGAGGGAGAAGGCTTCCCTGGCCTCCCTCAAGCGAGCGAGCGCCGATGTGGAGCTCCTGGCAACCCGGGGTCCCATGGGCAAGGAAACCATGGTAACCTTCAGCAACACATTGCCCCGAGTTGCAAATGGCAACAGCCCCATCTCCCCCTCAGACGAGCCGGTTACCACGCAGCGCCACATGACCTTCCACGTGCCCTTTGACCCCCAGAAGTCCCGGCAGCTGGTGTCGGAGTGGAAGCAGCGCTCGCTGGAGCTCCGCAGCCAGAGCTCACGCGACGAAGAGGAAGACGATGAGCAAGATGGAGAAGACGAGGGAGGCGCGACAGCAGGAGACGGAGGAGACATGGGGATGCCATCCTCTCTTTATCCCACAGTGCAAGCCAACAAGGGCATCGCCACACCAACGGGAGTCAGGATGGTGGTGGCCCCCCCACTGGTTCACATCCCTGAGGAGGCCTCTCGGCCGCCGCCTGTGTCGCCCAAGAGCGCTAAGACCCGGGCCAAGTGGTTGTCACTCACAGAGGGAGGGTCGGTGAAGGAGCCGGGACCGGGGCCCATCGCCGTGTCCACCCCCCGTGTGCCCAGCATGCAGCCCAACCAGCCGCCGAGTCAGCACAGAATCACTCAGGTGAGGTGGAGCTCAGAACATGGAGGCATGCACATCATTATAACTTCATTAGTCATTTGTCATACTTCAAATTCAGCTGGAATGGAGCCACTTCTGAAAAATATAGTTTGGAGAGGAGAAGCGATTTGCTGCCACACTCTGAGCACGACACGTCTCTGATTTATTTTGGTTTAGTCAAAACAGAACAACACGGGTCAAGGCAATTTCACTGATTAGTTGCTGATGTAAAACTCTCTGACAAGGGTTCAAACGCTAATTATAGTCGGAGTTAAATCTTATTAAAAGGCCCTTGAGGGATTATTTAGTATATTACACTTTAAAGTGTTAACTGTAATAAAAGTCCCTGAACACTTGAGTTGATATTGAGTTCATAGGAAATTTTCAATAACAATTTGCTGATTTCATTGAGTTGATAGTGTTTCCTTACGCAGACTGATGAGGTTTTTCTGTCCTGCAGGTGATAGCGATGTCGAAGCCGCAGAGTCATGGACACATCACCTCGTCCGCCAAGACTTCAGAGGGCGGCTCCTCCTCAGGCGGTGGCTCCAACTGCTCAGAGTCGCCTTACTACCGGATCCCGTCGGATCGAGACAGCTGCACCGGAAGCAACCCGGGAAGCATCGCTGGGAGCGGGAGCATCGTCACCATCGACGCCCATGCCCCTCACCACCCGGTGGTGCGCGTGTCGGCAGCTAACGGGAAGCCGTGGGAGTGGAGAAACACCATCAGTGGTAACATGTTGGTCGCTGACACGGCGGGGGACAAACACCGCATAGCGCTGCAGCGACAGGACAATATCAACCACTACCGGGATTACCGGACGCTCCCGATGAAAACGGACTCGCACTCCTCCTCGGCCAGCGGCAGTGCTGAGGGAGGGCCGGAGCTGCCTCCCCCGCCTCTCCCCACCTCCACCTCCCCCCTGCCTCCCCCACCTCAGCTGTGCTCGTCCCCTCTTCCGCCACCACCCCCTCACTCGTCGTCCTCCCCGCTGCCTCCCCCTCCTCACCCGAGCTCCTCTCCGCTGCCTCCTCCTCTCCCTCACCCTGCCTCCTCTCACATGCCACCACCTCCTCACCCATCCTCTCAGATGTCCCCGCCACCCCTCCCATCGTCCTATCACATGCCCCCACCTCCTCACCCATCAATCTGTCAGATGCCCCCACCTCCTCAACCATCCGCCTCAATGCCGCCGCCTCCTCACCCGTCCTGCTCCAGCATGCTTCCCCCTCCTCCACACCCCGATTTGCTGATGGAGGCTCACAGCCAGACACTGTCCCGCTCCTCCACGCTGCCTCGCCGGCCCTCCGCCCGCAGCCATGCAGAGCAGGAGCACTATTACAAGGCTATGCAGAACGAGAGGATGTTATAATGACGGGGAAACCACTGGACCCCTTTGCCATATAAATGATTGTACTTCAGAAGACTCATCTGACAGAGACAGTGAAAATTGTAGGTTGTGGCAGGTGGACAGAGTGACTTTGGAAAAAATGACAAAAAAGGTTAAGAGACTCTGAATCCAGAGCGGCAGCTTAGCTCAAAATGCTGGAAATGAAGAGACAGCCGGGGTGGACGACTCTGGGGAGGTCTGGCAGCTCACACACTCAGCAGGGGATCTGCTTTTTCCCCCTGCTCGCTCGTACTGCCCACAGCGCCGGCTCAACAGCCCCGATTGGGAAAAAGAAGGGGGGGGACGAGGGAAAAAAGGGGGCGTCGAGAGAGCGAGAGCATTACAATCCCCAGTTCACCTCTGGTTTCAGCGCACACACATCCTCCACGCTCTTTTCAGTCACGTTCAAAGCGAGGAGGGAAGGGGCTGCAGCTGAGAGAGAGAGATATCACAATGAACAGTCAGGGATACGCTAAATCGAGTTTCCCCGGAGAGGGGGGATAAGACTGAGAAAACAAAACAACTACAGGCAATACCAGCCCTCCTTAAACTAGTGCAGCTGTTTGAGGATGCCGAGCGCTACACAGAGAATTTACCCTTGTACCAGCCGAAAATCGCATTCTTCAAAACACCCACGAGATATATGAAAAAGGGAAGAATGCAATGATGACAAGTTCAAGTGCAGGTTCAAGAGAAATAAATAACCACCCACAAAAGCAAGTCTTTTTACCTCTCTGAATAAACACGCCAAATGGGAACCTTTATATTTGTTTGAAAGCAAATCTATTCACTAGAAAGAGCCGGCTTGTGCCACATCCGGCGCTAAAATGGAGAAGTTTGGAAACCCCACCCGCCTGCCAATCGGGATCAAATTTGCCTTATTAGAAAATGATACCAAGACTTCTGGTTCTCATTTTGTGTCGTGAGATAAATTCCAATCTTATTTAGCAAAAGACCGATTGAAAACGATCTCAATTCAAGGCCCACTTGCAGGTTCCCTTCGGAGCTTTCAGCTGCGTCTCAAGGTTTCTTCACCAGCAGATGCAATTATCTCAGTTGCCATGGAACTGTGGGCGTTCAAACAAAGATCCGCTGACGACTACGACCACGCGATGCAGCTGAAAGCTACAATGCAACCGAGCAGGTGGATCTGGAGTTGAAACTGTTTCATCAGCTGCTGTTCAAAAAGTCAAGACTGGATTTTAAACCAAAAAACTGTTAAAAATTCTGTGAAGTCGTTATCTAAAATTTCTGAGAATTAAATGACAACATTTACCGATTTTAGCTTCTCAAACGTGTTTAAAAAGATGTGACATTTACTGATTAATAGCTAAATTTATCTATTACTTCATAACTTATAAGCTACTGCAAATAATCAGTATTTGCATATATATATGAAATCCACTCTGAGCTGATAACTACACGTTGAAATGAAGTGTGTGTTCTTCTTGCTCACCTCTGCCTCTTGTGTGTATTTATACCATGTTGTATAAAGTCATTATCTGATATTGATCATTCCGTATGTTACCCTCCACCATTTTATACATCCAAGTTTTTTATTTTTAATTTTAGAAGACATTCCATCCAATGACAAGTGCTTTATTTTAAATCGTACTTTGAAAAATGTTAATGGCCGACTCACAAACACACACAAGTGAAGAATCCCCCCCGCCCCCCCCATGTACCACAACCTCTGGAAGATGTGAGCAGTTTTGTAAAGTCGTGCTGAGAAGAGGCTGCGTTCAGTGGAACAAGTTGTGTTTTGTAGTGGAGCCCCTCAGACGAGGAGCAGGTAGATAACGTTGCTTGTCAGTTTGTGCTGCATGTGTGTGTACGAGTGTGTGTGTGTGTGTTTTTTTTTTTTTTTAAATGAATAACTTCTGTGCTTCGAGTCTGCACCGTTACCGTTGACAGGCAGACGTGCTACATTTTTCAGTGCTGGTGATTATCGTCCTGGTTTTCCCCATTTTGACTGTAAAGATACTTGATATTACCTAATATTATTAATACGGCTATTATTATTATTATTATTATCCTGCAGTCCTTTTTATGGGCTCGTGTTTTCTATCTGTGGTTGATGTGTAATATTAATATCCTCATTGAATAAAAAAGACTTCTTAACTCAGGTTTCCTCTTGTGTTACTGCAGCAGGCACACGACTCGACATGGTGGGACTGGGGTTGTTACTGGAGCAGCTTTTACCGCTTTACCACTCTGGTGAAAAGGATCTTCTCCATTGATTCCTCTGTTTTCATGCTCATTCATTCTGTAGTGTACACTCACATGCCAACATACTTACTCACACAAGGGCAGACACACACACGCCAGATGGATGCAACACATGCACACTGGCACACACTGGCAGTGCAACATTCGCTCCTTTCCTGCAGTGGACTAGTGTCGGATTTCCATAATGAAATCTGCCAGAATGTTGGTCAATCCCAAATGACCTGCAGGGCTGCAGCAAGCACCGCATGGCGCGGACCAGTGCGTTTGTGTGTATGTGCATTTGTGTGTGGAAACAATTGTAGAATTGTGTGTCCGAGTCAATGCACAGGCTTTTTTCTTTTAATAAAAATGTTTTTTGTTGATTCAGAAATAAATTAGAGCATGATTCATGTGCGTTAATGTGGATTCATTGTGCAGATATTAACTGGGGTTTGTGTGTGTATGAAAGTAGTGCACGGCCAGGATGTCGTGAGGTCATCTTTTTCAACTCCGATATGTCAGTTTTGTTGATTTTTTTTATCTGTGTGTACGTTTGTGTGTTTGTTTCGGCATGTATGCGTGCACGTGTGTGTGTGTGTCTGTTTGTATTTGTGCATGTGTGTGTGTCCGATGCTGTGGAGCATTGAGCTGTGTGATGAGGCTGTAGAGGCAGTGGGGGGTGCAGATGGTGTACTGAGGCCTGAGGACACTCGGTCTGTCCATGACTCACACTCAGCAAGCCAGCAGCTCTCGCTCGCTCTCTCTCTCTCTCTCTCTCTCTCTCTCTCTCTCTCTCTCTCTCTCTCTCTCTCTCTCTCTCTCTCTCTCTCTCTCTCTCTCTCTTTGGTGGCCCAGAAAGCACAACACAACAAGTGTGTATCTGTGTGTGACTGTGGGAGGCAACAGAAAATGCGGACGTAGCTGTACGCACGTGTCTATTTTTGTGACTTTGTGCCCGTGTTTATGCCTTTATCGCTCCTGTGTGCACATCTTTCCGTGTGTGTGTGTGGGGGGGGGGGGCTGATTTACCCCCACGGAACAGCACAAAGGTCTTTTGTCCGCGGCTTCACTTTTATCTTACGCTCTGTGTCACTATCACACTACCTACTGTCATCTCACCCGGCTCCTCCAGAACCTTTACACATGGAGGAAGGGGATTTGGAGCTTTGGAGCTTATATCCTGATTTTCCTCCAGCTCTCGGTTTCCTGAGTGACGGATTATGATTCAAGAGGGTCACAGGGATCATTTCACTCTCAGCCGGGTCGATGTAGGTGCTCATTTTCCCCCAAAATCAAGTATTGATCCCTTTGTTAGCACGAAAAGATTGTCGCATTCAAAATACAGCTTTCTATACAGGGATTGGCTATAATGACAATGCACCCCACCCATTAAAGAGTCTGTATCAGGGTTCGTTCCTGAAATGGAAAGTGGAAGAACCGCTGTCAAACAGCCGCACTTCAAGGGCTTCACCAATTATGAAAAAGGAGCGAAAGTGCTGGTTTCGTATTCCCGTGGCGTAATGGTTGTGAACATTTTCAGCCTGGGATCCAGAGTAAATTCAATTCTGTCTCATAAGGGCTTATTAAGCCATGTTACAAATCCTGTCATTTGTGGAACCACCAGGCGCAGAGCTCGCAGTGCAGCCCCTTTCGGATCCCCGACGATAACCGGCCTTAATGTGCCAGGCAGCTGTCGGCCGCCTCAGCTGGGGGCTGCTGCTGACATTTGTAGGCTGCTGCACTGAGTCAGGAGCCGACGTTTTGAAAGCTTGTTTCTATATGAGGTCCGTGACGAGAAGGTACCTTTAAAAAAAAAAAAATCTACATTTCATTATTTCTTATGTGTGCAAACAAACTGAAGCAGCTCTAGATTTCCCTGAGCGATACTCTCGGGGTTGAGGATATGTGGTTTCTCTCGCTCGTTCTTTAACCCGCAGGCTGGGAGGTGATAAATGTCTCACCAGGCCACAGGTTACCCAGTTACAGCCCAGCTGGGAGTCTGAGTTCTATAGGGTTGTCTCCACCTCACAGAGCTGCTGCTGATTTAAACGGACTTGATTTTTTTCGAACACACTGATTCTCTCGATGGTCTTGACATGCTCCATTTTTATTTTCTCACCTGACCCGAGCGAGGGGCCAAATCGTAACTCGAACAGTCTGCAGCCGAAGCAGTGCTGTGGGCAAAATGCTGATTTAACCATAGACTGTTCATAAAGATGGACGACATCACAGCTTTCCATAAGTGAAGCCAGAGCATCTC